>NW_021318876.1:1517075-1517895 GCF_001605985.2 Dendrobium catenatum
GGAAGCCAAAATTTGATTTATTTTGGACTTGTGTTGAGCCCCATTTGTCTACATCATTCTTCCCCTTCTTGTGTCTCATTGGTTTCTTCTTTGTGCTGCTCCAATGACTTGCGCTGGGTGTTGGTTCTGATTCCCTGTGTGGGCATTTTGTTTTCTCCCCCTGGCTACTTTCCCGTGGCTTCTCTTATCCGTTTTCTGTGTTGGCTATTCGGGTCCCTCCCTGGCTGTGTTCCTGTGGCTTCTCTTACCTGTTTCCTGTGCTGATTTTTGGGAGTTGTTTTGTGGTATATGTTGCCCTTCCTCTTACCCTTACCTGATTGGTTTGGTTGGAGGTAGATGTTGATTGTTTGGCTCCCCTTTTCTTCTATATATATTAGAAGTTTTTGTCATGGTGAGGTTGTTGTGTGCTGATTTTTGGAGTAAGAAAACCTGAGGGTTTTTTCTTCTTTGGGAATAGCTTGCGAGCTATGTCCCCCATCTCTTCTCTTCTTTATAGCTTGCAAGCTATGTTTTTTCTTGGCTTCTAATTTCTTTCTTCTCTCCGTAAGTGACCACCCCACCTGTATCTTTCTTCTCAAGCAGCTTTAGGAGTTTATGTTAATGTTTGTGTCTTTTGTAAGCGTCAAAGTTTGTAAGTCCTTTTATATTATAAAAGTAAAGTTGTTTTTGTTTTTTTATTGTATTTTTTCTATTTTTGAGTATTTTATGTATTTTCTTTTATACTAGGAAGAGTCACTTTTGCTTGCAAAAAATTAGGGGTTGTCCTAATTTTTTGCTTACATCATATTCAAATTATTTAAGTCCGATTGTGAATATATAT
>NW_021318876.1:1517995-1521049 GCF_001605985.2 Dendrobium catenatum
AAGGGGTAATATCCACCACTAGCACGTCTAATCCTAAGTAACGGAAGAATCCTAACATAAATGAAAAGAAAACATGATTAAAATAGTACGGTACTACGAAAGGGCGTTGTACATGACTAGCACATCTAATCCTATGAAAAAGAAAAATCCTAATCTAGAGGAAAAGAATTTTGGATTAAACTAGGATGGTGCCATAAAGACATTGTCCATCACTAGCTTGTCTAATCCTAAGGAAAGGAATCCTATTCTAAAGGAAAAGATAAATGGATTAAAACAGAGATGGTATCACGAAGGGAGTTATCCCTCACTAGCACTTTTAATCCCAAGGAAAGAAAAAATCATAACCTAAAAAAAAAAAAGATTAAATTGGGATAGTGCCACGAGGTGCGTCATCGAACCCTAGCTCATCTAATCCTAAGAAAACTAAGAATCCAAACCTAAAGGTAAAGAAAACTGGATTAAACTAGAGAGGTAGAGAGAGGGGGAAGGGGGGGAGAGAGAGAGAGAGAGAGAGAGAGAGAGAGAGATGGATATATATATATATATGGGGAGAGAGAGGGAGAGAAGGAGACGGAGAGGGAGAGAGAGTGAGAGAGAGAGAGAGAGAGAAACTAGTATTTTTAATGAAAGGAAAAAATTCTAGTGTTTTTAGAGCCACAAAAAACATTCATTTTTAGGATTGAGGCGTAACTTTTTCAGCCAACTTCCATACTATACTGACTCGTTATTCTCATAAGAATAAGAAGTCATTACTGCTATACTCTTGCCCGAGAATCTCTGTCTCAACTCCAAAGTATCCTTGTTTTGATTTGGAAAGATTTCAATTTGAATAATAATCTCCACTAGAGCCTCCCCAAAGACGTTATTTAGATAATCTTTCTTCCAACAAACGTTGGAAATAAAGTTCTCAAGTGATGGAAATTCAAAATTTCCCACAACAATAAATGTAGGCCATTTCTCTAGGCTTCTGTCTAGAATCCATACGTCTTTCAGTATGTCTAATGACTTTCCTGTTGCTATCTTCCACCTTGTAATCGGAATAAGAGCATGAGCACCATTAACAAAGATCTTCCAAGAAGCAGATTTATTATTTTTGGTAGTATGTTCCCATAATTTATCACCATACTTTGCTAACATAGTTCTATTAAGCAAAGACTCTTCTCCCTTTAAGAATTTCCAAGCAAACTTTGCTCTAAGGGGACCAGTCACAGCAGTCACCGAACGTAGACCTTGGCCCCCTTCCTTCCAGGTTTTGCACATTTTATCCCAAGATATATAATGTAGGCCATGAAGCCCTCCTCTTCTATCCCAAATGAAGCTTCTAGCTGCTTTATCCACTTCTTTAAGAATACTCATTGGAACCAATGAGTGGGTTGCCACAAAAACCGGTAAAGCAGACAATACAGATTTGACTAAGACAATTCTTCCAGCTAGAGAAATCAACTGATTACCCCAAACATTAAGTTTAGAAGCAACATTCTCAATAATATAATTAAAATCTGAAGCAACCAACCTTCTCAATGTCAACTGAATGCCAAGATAATTGAATTCTTTCACAACTTTGAAGCCCCATAATTTTGCTATAGCTTTCTTCCTCTTTCTTTTAACAGATTTCTGTTCATTTATAGTCTGCCCAGATCAGCTGCAAAAAGCTGAAACAATTCGCTTAAATCTTCTCATACAACTCATACTAGCTTGGGAGAACAAGAGGATATCATCTGCATATAAAAGATGAGATATTCTAGGGGCATTAGCCGAAATTTTTATCCCCAAGTTCTTTCCTCTATACAAAATATCATTCGTCAATAATTGAGAGCAAAGAATAAACAAATAGGGAGATAGTGGACAACCTTGTCTAAATCCACTATTTGCTTTAATCCCTTTCGAAATTCTCCCATTCACCAATAAAAAAAATTCAGGAAACTCAACACATTCCATAATAAGATTCATAAATCTTATAGAAAATCCCATTTTATTTAACATCAATCTCAATGTATCTCAAGCCATACTATCATAAGCTTGCTCCATATCAAGCTTGAGAGCCACCCAACCTTTCTTGGCTTTAGAAATTTTGAGTTTATTAAATAGTTCTGAGCTAATAGAATGTGATTCGAAATGAATCTACCTCTTAAAAAAGCTGCTTGCAGCTCAGATACCAGACCACCAACCACCTTTAGAAGCCTATTTAAGATCATTCTTGCAATAATCTTATATAGAGTACCACACATGCTGATAAAAGATTCAGCACCTTGGGAATGAGAACCACCATCGACAGCTTCTAATAAAAACATAGCTGTCCTATTCGAAAAATATGTTGTACTGCTCTCCAGACATCCTTCCCTGTAATGAACCAATAATTTTTGAAGAATGAGTAAGTTATACCATCTAATCCGGGCGAAATACTAGTTCCACTGTCTTTAATAACATCCTCTAGCTCAGAATAAGAGAATTCTTCCTCTAGTAGCCTACAATCTGCATCTGATATAGTTTTTAAAACCGGAGGCCAATCATTCAAAATACAGTTTCTACTCCTCCATTTATTGCTAAAGAATTTCATCAGGACATCTTCAATTTCTATTTGTTCTTCTACCAAAAAACCTTGTTCATTCTTTAGTTGATGAATAGAATTCCCCATTCTTCTCCCATTTGCAAATGAATGAAAAATTTTTGAATTCATATCATTCTCCTTTATCCATTTCAATTTTGCTCTTTGTCTCCACCAAGTGCTTAAACGAGCCAAATTCACATTAAACTCATGAAATTTATACCTTAACAAAAGCAGCTTTTCTTTAGACAGACCTCCTCCATCGGACTCTTCCAGCTGTAACATTGCAATCTCATTCTTTAAAGTATTTTTGATCCCCATAAAGTTCTTCAGCTTTGCCTTACTCCAGTAATGGAGACCTTTTAGAGTTCTAATGCACTTCACATCTATAACATCCATAGCATTCCCCTGTACAGGTTAAGCCTTTTGGACTATAGCTCTTGAAGCCGGGAAAGAAGCCCAAACCTCTTCGTATTTAAGAATTCTGCTTTTGTTTGACATATCATTGC
>NW_021318876.1:1521149-1553138 GCF_001605985.2 Dendrobium catenatum
GCAAGTTGTTATAACCAATGCCCCAACACTCCACTAACAGTTTTGCTAGAGAAATGGCCTACATTTATTGTTGTGGGAAATTTTGAATTTCCATCACTTGAGAACTTTATTTCCAACGGTTGTTGGAAGAAAGATTATCTAAATAACTTCTTTGGGGAGGCTCTAGTGGAGATTATTATTCAAAATGAAATCTTTCCAAATCAAAACAAGGATACTTTGGAGTTGAGACAGAGATTCTCGGGCAAGAGTATAAAAGTAATGGCTTCTTATTCTTATGAGAATAACGAGTCAGTAGAGTATGGAAGTTGGCTGAAAAAGTTACGCCTCAATCCTAAAATTGAATGTTTTTGGTGGCGACTTCTCAATGATGCAATCCCAACTAATGGATTTCTAATGTATCGGAGGTTACTGGGACATTGTCTATGTCTGAGAGGTTGTAATGAACCAGAAAATGCTGATCATGTTATGGTTCAATGCTCGAAACTGAAGCAAGCTATTCGTGTTCTTAAGAATTGAGGATTCCCAGTTTCAGATTTCTCTTCAGCAGATGACTGTAAGTTCCTATTGAAAAGATTAGCTGAACACAATAACTCCATTGCAAATTTATATTGTGCTCTAGTTTATTTCTCATGGAAGAGTAGAAATTTATTAAAACATGGAGAGCAAGAACTAAGTTTGAACTATATAGCATCGAATGGTGTTAGTTATGCATCAATCTCAAAATCTAATCTGTTCATGCACCACTGGGGCACTAACCAGCCGGCTCGGTTGTTCTCTCATTGGCACCCCCTCCCCCAGAATGGATTAAGGTTAATATTGACGCAGCTTTAACTAGATCTTATAATGGAGGCATTGGTGGAGTTGTTAGAGATTCTAAAGGTAGATTCTTGCTTGCCTTTGGAATTAATTACACTCATTGGGACAGTGGATCATTGGAGCTAATGGCGGTTCGTTCATTGAGGAAATTCTTATGTGATTGGAGGTTGGAGGCAAAGGAATTTATTATTGAAGGGGATAACATCAACATCATCAAGCATTTGCAAAACTCTGTGAATAAAGGATCTTGGATTGTACAAGAGGAAGAGCTAGAAGATCTCTCTTTTTTGGATGAGTTCGGTAAGATTCTATTTTCTTTTGTGAATAGGAATTGTAATAAGTTAGCCAATTCTTGTGCTAAATTAGCATTAAGTGAAGATTTTCTTTGGGAAGATCTTAGTAGCAATAAGGTTCCTCCTTTATTTTTAAAAATTTTAAAGGAGGAATGTGATAGTATTTCTTTCACCTAGTACTTTGTTATTGCTTTTCTTTTATTTTTCAATGCAACTTGCATTTCTTTTTAAAAAAATATATAACAGCTCAAAACCAATGCAGCCAAAGCCTAACTTGAGAGTAACCAAGGCCAAAACCAAGAAACAACAAGCAGCCCAAAGAATAAAAGGACCCAAAATGCTAGCAAACCCAAGCCTTGCCATGCCCAAGCATATCCTACCATGATCATTGGATGCTTTCCATCATTGGATAGAATATAAAAAAACGTAAAACACAACTAATAATGTTCAAATTACATCAAAACATAAATAAACCAAAATATGAATGCATCAATTCCCCCATGGTGGGAGAATCTCATCTCCTGATGAGAAAGCTTCCACAATTTTCTAATAAAGATCCGGATGACGTTTTTTTAACTCATTAGCATCCATCCAAGTACAGTCAGTCAAAGGACGATTCTTCCATTTTGCTAAAAACTTCTTGTGTTCTCCATGTCTATTTTTAGTAACTCTGACATCAATAACATCTTGAACCTGTTCATCATTATTTAGAACTGATATGGAGAGTGGTAAAGTTTCAACTTCCATAGAATCTTCAAAACTTCATACAAAGAAAGGTTAGAAATATTAAACATGGGAGAAGTGCCAATAGTAATAGGAAGATCCAAGAGATAGGCATTCGTGCCCAACTTTCGTAGAACACGAAAAGGCCCAAATTTCTTCCTGTTTAATTTTCCAAAATTACCAACAGGAAATCGTCGGCGATGAAAATAAGCCATAACCAAATCTCCCTTCTTAAAATAAACTTCCCTCCGATGTTTGTCAGCAGCAGATTTGTATTTAAAATTAGGCATTCGAAGTTTTTCAAGGACTGGTTGTTGGACAGTTTTGATATGGTCAAAAGTTTCAGAAGCTTCAGCACTAACTTTATTAGGCATAGGCAAACAATTTCTATCTAAAATGTGAGGTATAGGCTGACCATAAATAAATTCAAATGGAGTTTTACCAGTGGAGAGATTAATAGAATTATTGTATGCAAATTCAGCTTGGGTAATATCAAATCCCATTGGGATGATTTTTCTCCAGCAATGCATCTCAGTAAATTTCCTAAGCTTCGATTGACATCTTCAGTTTGTCCATCGGTTTGTGGAGGATATGCACTACTAAATTGAAGAGTAGTTCCTAATTTTGCCCAAAGTTTTCTCCAAAAATGACTCAAAAATTTATTATCCCTATCAGAAGTAAATGTGCGAAAAGAATACCATAAAGACGAACAATTTTTTTAAAAACAAGTCAGCAATATTTGAGGCATCAGAAGTTTTCTTGTAAGAAATAAAATGTGTCATTTTGCTAAATTGGTCCACAACAATAAAAATAGAATCAAACTTTCTAGCAGTAACAGGCAACCCCAAAATAAAATCCATTGAGATATCCTCCCAAGGCTTATTTGGAGTAGAAAGAGGAGTATACAAACTAGTATTTTGAGAAGTCCCCCTAAAAGCCTGACAGATTTTACATTGTTTTATCAACTTAGCAATTTGCTTTCTTAAATGAGGCCAGAAATATTTCCTCAACCAAGGCAACAGTTTTTCCTTGCTCAAAATGTCCACCCAAACCTCCACTATGAAGTTCATATATAAGTTACTCTCTTAAAAAAATTTTTGTTATACAAAGTCTATGTTTAACCCTTTAATAAAAATCCTTGGTGAATGACAAATTGAGGAGAAGGATCAGTTCCAGAAAAAACACAAGAGTCCCAAATACTTTTAAAATCAGGATCATTTGCATAAGTATCTTTCAAAAAATCAAAAAAAGTGATAGTTGGGTAAATAGTTACCAACAAATGAGATCTCCTGCATAAAGCATCAGCTACCTTGTTTAGCACACTAGTTTTATGTTTAATGTGAAAACTCTTGCAAAAAAGAAACCTATTTGGCAACTTTATTATTTTTGATAGGCGAATCAGGCATATGTTTTGAGGATAGAGAGTAAACTCCTTATTATTTTGAATCAAAGTATAAGTATTTTTTTCTCCGTTGTGAATGGTTTTGTGATCAATTTGCCAAGGACGACCCAACAAAATATGATAGACTTCCAGAGGTACAACATCCTAGACAACTTGATCCTTACAAAATCCTCCAATTGATAAGTTGACAGAACATTGCTTTGTTATGAGAACTTCACTCTCTTCCTTGAACCAAGAGATTTTATAAGATTTGACAAGTGGTTTGGATTTTAACTTGAGCTTATTAACCATTAGTTGTGACACAAAATTTTCCAAACTTCCATTATCGATCATAAGAGTGCAATTTTTTCCCTCAACCGTGCAAGTTGTTTTGAAAATGTTTCTTCTAAGCCACCTATCCCCATTTTCAATTTTAGTTGTTAAAACTTGTCGGATTACCAAAAATTGCTCACCTTCATCTCCCTCAACATCAATTTTTTCCAATTCAATGTCATTTTCAAGCTCAGATTCATTTTCTTCTTCTTCTATCTCTTCATTGGTTTCAATGTAATTGTTTCTTGGTGGGTTATTTTTTTCTACAAGCCGCAGAAAGATGACTATAATGCCCACATTTATAGCATGGTCCAATTAATCTTGGTTGTTCAGTAGGTTTAAGACCCATAATTCTCTTTCCCTTATCCGCATTTTGAGTTTCAAAAGACTTAATTTTCACACCCGATGTTTCCACAGAAGATTGTGAAGATTTATTTTTCACCTCGATAGTTGATCGTCGCTTATATGTTTTTGCTATTTTATTGTGACCCCTTTGATGTTGTTTTTCAATTTTCAAAGCCGTACGATAAGCCTCATCAATTTTTTTACATGGTGCAAACTCAGTTGATCTTGGATTGTCCATTTTAAGCCATTGATATATCTTGAGACAGCCTTTTTTTCTGATTCATCTAAATCATTTCTCGATTGAAATTTGTAAAACATTTAAGTGTATTCTTCAACAGACTGATTTCCTTGTCTCAAGTTATTAAATTCTTAAAAAGTATTCACGCATGATTAGATGGCAAGAATTTTCCCCTCATTTTTTCTTTCATTCTTTCCTAATTTTGTATTTTCTCTTTCCCATGCCTAAGTTTGTTGTTCTGCAAATTTTTTCCACCTTGAGTTTTAATCATGCAAACTTTACTTTCCTGTTTTCCCAAATTTCTTTGCATTCAAAGAATTGATCCATTTTTCAATCCACTCGACTAATTAGTCAAGTTGTAATTTCCCCTCAAAGTTGTGAAAATCTATTTTAATCCTATAATCTCAATTTCTTTGTCACCTATTTTGGTTCCTAGGGACTTCTTCTTCACTTTCAGATGTTTAGACATTATGTTGGTTGAAATTTAAATTAGCAAGGGTGTTAGCTATTGCATTCATTTGATTTTGCAAGTCCGTTAACTATTGCATCATATTTTGTCAATCCCCCGAATTATTAGCCATCTTAAATTTTAAAGAAAAATATTCACCAACCAATGATTTGCTAACTCGCTCTGATACCAAATTAATGCAAGCAAAAAATTAGGACAACCCCAAATTTTTTGCAAGCAAAATTGGCTCTTCCTAGGATAAAAGAAAATGCATAAAATACTCAAAAATAGACAAAATACATCAAATAAATAAAAAACAACTTTAATTTTATAATATAAAAGGACTTACAAACTTTGACGCTTACAAACGACACAAACATTAACATAAAGTCCTAAAGCTGCTTGCCAAACGTTAAGAAGAAAGAAACAGGTGGGGTGGTCATTTGCGGCGAGAAGAAAGTGAGTAGAAGCCAAGATGAAACATAGCTCGCAAGCTATAGAGAAGAGAAGAGATGAGGGATATAGCTATTCCCAAAGAAGAAAAAACCCTCAGGTTTTCTTACTCCAAAAATCAGTACACAACAACCTCACCATGACAAAAACTTCTCATATATAGAATAAAAGGGGAGCCAAACAGCCAACATCTACCTCCAACCAAACCAATCAGGTAAGGGTAAGAGGAAGGGAAACATATACCACAAAATAACTCACAAAAATTAGCACATGAAACAGGTAAGAGAAGCCATGAGAATAGAACCAGGGAGGGATCTGAAGAGCCAACACAAAAAATGGATAAGAGAAGCCACGAGAAAGCATCCAGGGGTAGAAAATGAAAAGCCCACATAGGGAATCTGAACCAACACCTAGCAGCAAGTCACGGGAACAACACAAAGAAGAAACCAATGAGATACAAGAAGTGGAACAAACAAGTTCCACTTCACATAAAGAAGAATACCTTTTTAAATTGATGAGCTAAGTAGAGCAATTACTCCTCCAAATAATGAGCTAAACATCATCCCAAGCTTTAATAAGCTAGCACCAAGTAGATCCTAAGATAACAACTCAAAATCAATGCAGACAAAGCCAAACCCGAGAGCAGACAAAACGCAAACCGAGAAACAACAAGCAGCCCAAAGAACAAAAGGACACAAAATGCTAGCAAACCCAAGCCTTACCATGCCCATGCACATCCTACCATGATCATTGGATAGTATATAAAAAAACATAAAACACAACTAATAATGTTCAAATTACATCAAAACATAAATAAACCAAAATATGAATGCATCAGAATACCAACTTGGCAACAAACAATCGAACCGTTGTTAAATTTCTTTCAAATAATAGCTAAAATAATCTAATAAACTATTATTCAAAATTTATAAAGAGCCAATAATTATCCATCACAATTTAAAACAGATGATTCAAGTTTATTCCAAAGTCTTCCAAAATCATTGAATTAAAATCAAATGCATAGAATATATATGTCTATTTTCATATGCTCATCTTCTTATGTATATAAAGCCTTCTTTGTCAGTCATCTAATCTATAGGAGCCTTTCATGAAATATTTAATTTATTAAATGAGTTTTAATCATTAAACTCGGTGCTCATTATAGTTCTCTAATATAGAAATTTTAAATAATTAGAAAATATATAACATATAAGTCATACTAAATAATCATTAAATCTTTCATTTATGAAAGTTTAAATGTGCTTACTTGGTAAGATAAAATAGCATTTTACAATAGATAGAATCTTATATTGTATTTATAAAATTATATACTTTAATATAAGACTCATTTTAGGAGAATTATCTTGAGTTTCCATTAATTAAGAAACAATCATTTTTATTTTTCCAACATTTTTCATTTTACCTGCATGCGTAGTTTGCTTTCTCAATTAGTACCTTAAAGGGGTAATTTTTTTCATTTAACAAGTATATGCATTTCATTTCATCATATTCTTTTCATTATCTTACTTTATATTTATATTTAATTTTGTACATACATGAGTTTTAATAAGATGCTTTCACATTTAACCTTTATCACAATATGATAAAGGTCATTTGATGATTTCTTAGTAAGGGTTACAAATATTTTCAAGTATGCATATAAATAATATAATAGGCCATATAAATCAATTCATTAAATCATAGAAATTACTTCAAGTGCTTTAAAATATAAATGTAGTTGCCTACCTCAATTCCTTTGAGAAGATTAATTCTTTCACTTTAAGGTTACTCCAATGTTAGCCTAACCTCAGTCAATTCTTTCTTAATTCACAACTTATAACATTATAATTATTTAATTCAGAACTAATATTTAAATTTAAGTTTTCTGATTGATATTATGCTTCACTCTTTTTCACTTTAAAGTCTCAGTTTTGAAAGATAAAGGAAATCCGAGCTTTCATATATTTCTTTTTCTTAAAACCACGTTGAAATCTTGATACAATTCCATAGGAAATTTGCATTAAGGCTTATTAAATTGTGATATAATTCTTTTTTCTTTTTTTCAAATCTAACCATCAACATATCTTTTATAAATCACATACTAGAGACTTGTTTTTGGCAGTTTTTTCCTATCTATCTCTTTCTTGTTTCTGTCTTCCTCATCTCACCCCCCCCCCCTACTTTCTTTTCTTTTCAAGCCTGGCGTCGAAGGAATCGAATGTAGCATCGAAGGCGTCAAAGCCAACATTAGAAGTGTCGAATGTCGGCAAAGGCAACATCATAGATGAACGACTTCCCTTATTCAATCTTTTTTTCTATCATATGAGTTTGCATACTCTATCTTCATCTTATTTCTTCTGGAAAAAAATCCCTAGAATGATTCATCTCAGTTGAATGTAATTGCATACCCTAATTATTTTTCTTCCTTTTCTTGTTGAACGAGAGTCGCACAAACCATTTTTCCCTTCTTTCTCTAGCAGCTAATCTTTTGTTCGATCCATTTCTACTCGGCCTTTTTTTGTCACAAGTATTCATGTCTCTGTGAAGAGGTAAAACTGCGGGTTTTAATACATACATATACATATATACAAACAGACACACACAAAATATTAATTTTTTTTATATAACTTTTATGGCGAGTGCATTTACTTATTTTCTAATTCAGAAAAATTCTAAAATAGCCCCCAAACTATTTGGTAATGGCCAATTTAGCTTAGCGTATCATGTTGCTCTAATTTAGTCCCTCATATTGTAATAATGATATAAAATTGATCCCAATTTATCTCTTGATTTTACAAAATTGATCCCAATATAGTCCCAAAGGGACCATTTTGGATCAATTTTGTGTAATCAATGGACGAAATTGGAGCAATGTTATACTTTATGTTGAAAATGGTCTTATACATCATTGTTTTGTAATAGGCATTGAGCATTGATGTCAAGACGGCATCGATCTTCGATCTTATGATGACAGTGGTCTTCGATTTAAGACGATATTGGACAAAGATGAGATCTCGATATGACACAGGGGCGTGATTGTGGGTGAAAAAATTGTTGGAGTCGAGCGTCAATGTCAACACAATGTCATATTTTTATTTTGAGATGGTTTTGAAATGCTGATGTTGTGATGACATTAGACGTCGATATTGAGATAAAATTTGAGTGTTGTTGTGAATTCCTTGCTGCAAATTACAAGAGAGAAATAATATGAATATGTTTAGGTGATGAGATATTGAGTTCTGACAATTGATTTGGGATTATTAAGAGGAATTAAGAAATTTAGTTTTTATTTTTTTACTAGAAAAAATTTGAGATATAATAAATTATATTTATAAAAATTTTCATAAAATATTTTAGACATGTGTTTCGAATTTATTTTTAATATTTTTTTATTGGACACATCTTCGGCATGTTCGACACTTATCGGAGGTGTGTCGGACACGTATCATGTTCGATACGTGTCAGACACTGCATACCTATTTGAGGACAAATGTCAGTGCATCATAGATACCATATTATTCCAACTTACAATTGCATAATGATTATGCGAGTTTATGTTATGGCATGTAATTTTTAACAAACTTGCAGTTTCCTTATGTCTATTAATTCAGTGTCAAGCAAGGAACACTAGGATTAGAGGTGCATGCTTATGGTCGTGTTTTCAATTTTGTTGCAGCTGCCGAGGCCTTTTTTTGAACTCATTGTTAGGCCTGTACATTATGCGGAGATTTGTTTCACCAACCCATTCATTTCAATCTGTACAAGATACATATGTGTGCACCCATTCGTCATCCCATATTTTGATTTGTTGGAGTTAGTGGTGTGGATTTGGTGAACCTTTAATGTTTAACTAATGTGAGGGATGCTATAGCTGACACCTGATTTTATGTCTATAGTACTTCAATCAAATTTTAACAGTTGTCTTTGATTTTTTGGACGATCACAATTCTTCTACAAGGGAGCTTGCTCTTTCTTTGATACTCGAAATGCTCAACCATCAGGTTACATTCAGCCCTTCGCAGGGGCGCTGCCCCTTGACCCTGCGATCTGACCGGGCACATACATGGAGCTTTAGTACCTTAACTTCAAACAATTGCCATAAAATTGCTTGGCCAAGTTTTATCTTCATCCTATTGTGAAAGAAATTGGAGCACATACTCATTAATCCAATCAATGAAGAGAAATAAAATTACTCCACAACGGGCTGAAGATTTAGTTTACGTGCATACAAACCTTCGACTTCTCTCAAGGAGAACTCCAACTTATATGGAAGGAGACAACAGGATGTGGGATGTTGTTGGAGATGGATTTGAATCTCTTGAGGATATGGGAATATTAGAAATTGCTAATCTTTCACTTGATGAGCCTGAATTAGAAGCTATGATATTTATTGAAGATGATATAAAAACTCAAAGACAAACCACTGAAGAAGCTAATCCTATCATTCCTTCTATTGAATAGTTGAAATTTCATGTGCTGGGCAATTTATCTTCTTGTTTTTGTTGTTGTAGTAGACATTTCAATATTTAATACTTTTATTTCAATTTTTTTGTCATTTCAATTACTACACTTTGATTACTTTATTAATTTTTATGTATTATTTATATATTATAATGCCGTTTCTGCCGCCGTATTCGTATCCTGTATTTTTAAGAATTGACGTGTCCTGTATCCGTATCGTGTCGTATCCGTATCGCCGTATCCGTATCGGTGCAACATAGTAATAGGATGATGCCACAAAGGGTTATTGTACACCCCTAGAATGTCTAATCCTATGGAAAGGTAGAATTCTAAACTAAAGAAAATAAAATTGGATAACATTATGATTGTTCCACTAAGGACGTTATCCACCATTTGAACATCTAATCCTTAGGAAAGGAATTATTTAATTCAAAACTAACATTTAAATTTAAGTTTTCTGATTGATTTTATGCTTCACTCTTTTTCACTTTTAAGTCTCAGTTTTGAAATATAAAGGAAATCCGAGCTTTCATATATTTCTTTTTCTTAAAACCACATTGAAATCTTGATACAATTCCATAGGAAATTTGCATTAAGGCTTATTAAATTGTGATATAATTCTTGTTCTTTTTTTCAAATCTAACAATCAATATATCTTTTATAAATCACATACTAGAGACTTATTTTTGGCAGTCTTTCTCTATTTATCTCTTTCTTGTTTCTGTCTTCCTCATCTCACCCCCACCTACTTTCTTTTCTTTTCAAGCCTGGCGTCAAAGGAATCGAATGTTGCATCGATGGCGTCAAAGACAACATCAGAAGCGTCGAATGTCGGCAAAGACAACATCATAGATGAATGAATTCCGTTATTTAATCTTTCTTTCTATCATATGAGTTTGCATACTCTATCTTCATCTTCTTTCTTCTGGAACAAAATCCCTAGAATGATTCCTCTCAATTGAATGTAATTGCATACCCTAATTCTTTTTCTTCCTTTTCTTTGTCGAACGAGAGTCGCACAGACCATTTTTTCCTTCTTTCTCTAGCCAGCATCTTTTGTTCGATCCATTTCAACTCGGCCTTTTTTTGTCACAAGGATTCATGTCTCTATGGAGAGGTAGAACTGCAGGTTTTAATACATACATACATACATATATATACAAACAGACACACAAAATATTAATTTTTTTAATATAACTTTTATGGCGAGTGCATTTGCTTATTTTCTAATTCAGAAAAATTCTAAAATAGCCCCCAAACTATTTGGTAATGGCCAATTTAGCGTATTGTATCATGTTGCTCTAATTTAGTCCCTCATATTATAATAATGATATAAAATTTATTCCAATTTATCTCTTGATTTTATAAATTGATTCAAATATAGTCCCAAAGGGACCATTTTGGATCAATTTTGTGTAATCAATGGACTAAATTGGAGCAATGTTATAATTTATGTTTAAAATGGTCTTATACATCATTGTTTTGTAATAGGCATCGAGCATTGATGTCAAGACGGCATCGATCTTCGATCTTATGATGACAGTGGTCTTCGATTTTAAGACGATATTGGACAAATAAGAGATCTCGATATGACACGGGGGCGTGAAATTGGGTGAAAAATTTGTTGGAGTCAAGCGTCAATGTCAACACAATGTCATATTTTTATTTTCAGATGGTTTTGAAATGCTGTTGTGATGACATTGGACGTCGATATTGTGTTAACTGGACACATCTTGGACATGTTCGACACTTATCGGAGGTGTGTCCGACACGTATCATGTCCGATACGTGTCAGACACTGCATACCTATTTGAGGACAAGTGTCAGTGCATCATAGATACCATATTATTTCAACTTACAATTGCATAATGATTATGCGAGTTTATGTTATGGCATGTAATTTTTAATAAACTTGTGGTTTCCTTATGTCTATTAATTCAGTGTCCAGCAAGGAACACTAGGATAAGAGGTGCATACTTATAGTCGTGTTTTCAATTTTGTTGCAGCTGCTGAAGCCTTTTTTGAACTCATTATTAGGCCTGTACATTATGCAGAGATTTGTTTCACCAACCCATTCATTTCAATCTGTACAAGATACATATATGTGCACCCATTCATCATCCCATATTTTGATTTGTTGGAGTTAGTGGTGTGGATTTGGTGAACCTTTATTGTTTAACTAATGTGAGGGATGCTATAGCTGACACCTGATTTTATGTCTACAGTACTTCAATCAAATTTTAACGGCTGTCTTTGATTTTTTGGACGATCACAATTCTTCTACAAGGGAGCTTGCTCTTTCTTTGATACTCGAAATGCTCAACCATCAGGTTACATTCAGCCCTTCGCATATAAACTTGTAAATGTTTTTTTTTTCATGGGCGCTGTTCACTACAGGAAAAACGCCCAAAATCGGCGGTTTTTGTAGATACCGGCGGCTTTACGGCGGGTATTACACCGCCGGAAAAAATTGGCGTAGGAAACGATTTGCCGGCGGTTTTTACCGACGGCGTTCCGGCGGCTTATACCGCCGGTTATTCCACAGCTCTGTACCGGCGGTATTCCGACCGATGTACCGCCGGTCAGCTTACCGACGACTTCCCGGTGGTCCTTCAACGACGGCTAACCAGCGGTTATAGCAGGCATCATGAGTTAGATTAACCGCCAGTACGACACCGGCGATTGCCGGCGGTCATAACCGACTATAGTAACGGCGGTCTAGACCGTCGGGCTTTCAACGGACAACCGTCGGGCTTCGTCGAAAACTTTATACCGGCGGTTTGAAGAAATTACCGGCGTCTTGTAAAAATTCGTCTTGTATCGTCGTTTCCGACGACTAAGCTGTCGGTTGGTCGCCGGAAACCTGTAGCACTTGCAAAAAAAAATTGACAGCCTCCCCTCTATATGAAGGAGGTTTACCCTAGATTCTAAAACCTGCACAAAAAATAATTTATAACAAGATTTGGGCAACACGCCGCTATATTCACAACAATATACATAAGCACAACCAAACCAAACATTACATATAAACAAAATTAATATGTTCAACCATAAAACATAAGTTCACAAGTTCAGAATTTCACAAATTCACAAAGTCACAATAAACATAAGTCACAAGTTCTACTCATCCTCGTTGTTTCGAGATGTCCGTCGCTACTCTTCTTCTTGCTTCCTCTGATTTTCAACTATGTAGGATTGCAGCTCTGCTTACATTTCACTTTGAACCCTTCTTATTTCTTCAATCTCTCTAGTCAATGCTGCAACCCTCTGACTCACAGTTTCTTCAACTCCAGTACTTGGATCATAAAATGTTGAGGTGGATGAACTGCCCTCATGCGCATAGCCCTGTGAACCTAAGACATATATCCTCCCCTTTTGTCTTCCACCAACAACATCAGACCAAGTATGATACTCAGAAGTATGGGCTGATCCTGAAGATGATCCCTCGCCAGTGGAATGACGGCTTTCTCGAGCTCGTACAAAATCATCCAGCGAGAATACAGCCATAAAAATAAATTGTAATTTGATATTACAATTAGTTTTATTAAAATAAATTTTTATTCCAAATTTTCAAAAAAAATTACTCACATGAGCCTTCTTAGCCTTTTCATCAACCCACTGATGATCAACTTGATGTTGATGAGTTCTTGTATGTAACTCCAGTGGTGTTGGCTCTCGACCAAGGGACTCTTTCTGAAAATTTAAGAAATAGTTATAATAACATAAATATATTTAATAAACTAATTTAAAACTTACCAGTCGCTGCCTATGTTCCGTATGAGGTACCGATCCACCAGTATGAAGAGAGCTTCATAAACCTCCATAGTCAGAGGCTCTGTTCTGTTTATTCTGCTCTCTCATTTTTACAAACTCAGGGGTCGCCCAAGCACTACGCAAATCAGCCCAAAAGCCCTCTCCAATCCAATTAGGACGCTGCCCGGATTTTCTAATGTCCGTGAACATGTCCCTGAGACGGGTCGCTCCTCTCCTCTCAAAATTTGTTCTGATCCTCGTGCTGTGCTCAGGCAACCACCTAAATTCTTTCTGTAAGTATTTAGGCAATAACGAAAAGATTAGTACAAATTAAATCACATATTTGAAATCATAACAAAAAAAATATACCTGAAATTCTCCAAACCACATATCTCTAACTGGCTTCGGGATCTTCTTCCAGGATAAGTAAGGAGCATCATATTTATTCTTTATTATATCCCGGATCATATGTATAGGTGGCCTTGAAGGATTGAAGCTGCATGTGACTTTTTTGTCAATAACATGTAATATATCAAAATAAAAATAACTTAATAACTTAAATTGAACTTACTTATCTCCCTCAGGCTCAATGTATTGATGCTTATCTGTTGCAGCTGCATGATCATTAGCGCCAACCTCTAGTGGTCTGGATGGTCCACCCTGTTCATGCTGCACCGGATAGGGGTAGTAATATGGGTAGGGGTAAGGAGGACGTGGACCAGTGGATGGACCTGCTACCTGTGCTGATGGCGGAGGGTAATATGGATAGAATGGAGAGGCATGTGTCTGATCTGGAGAGGGGTAGTGAGGACTCGTCGAGGGAGGAGGGAAGTGGCAAGGGAAGTATGGAGGTACAACAGCAGGTGGATCTGATTGACCCTGACCTTGACCCTGCTCACTCGGGGAATGCTGCTGGCTCCTGGCAGGTGGTGGCGGTGGTGTAGGCAAATCTGGTGGAACTGAAGGCCCCTCACCTTCCTCAGGCTGTGGCTCTGCTAACAGTAATCTTCTTCCGGCGGAACTTTGAGGCAAATGATTTACGAGGAGGATCGTCGCCTGAAGCCATCTGCAATATTAAAAAAAAATAATTAATAAAGCATTGTAAATTATTAATAAAGCAGGTAATGAATTACGATAAGCAGTTAATAATGCAGGTAATGAATTACAAAAAACAGTTAATAAAGCAGTTATTTTTTTGAGGGAATGCATATAGCAAAATTTTATTAAAAAGAAAGTACAAAAGAAACTAAGTGATTGTTTCACAGTCACAGTCCTCCTTGAGTAATAAGGGAAATCTAGGAGGAACATTATCACAATTGAGACTATCCCAAAAGAAGTCTAAGGAGCAAGCATAATTAGCGTAGAAATCAGCTAATTTATTATTATTTCTATTGACAAACTTTAAGAGAACCTGATTGAATTCAGAAATAAATGAGAAGTCCAAATTGCCGAGATCTTCTTCAAATCCTGCTTACTTATTATTGAAAAAATCTATAATATTTTTATTGTCACCTTCTATTATGATTCCTTTGAAATCGTATCTCTCTTGAAGCATAAAATCATTTATTGATAAGATGGCTTTCATTTCCATTTGGGCTGAATCCCAATGCTTATGTTTAATACCAAATGCACAAAGAAATCTTCCTTTATGATCACGTAGAACCCCGCCTATTCCAGCATCATAGTTACTTTTTACAGCGGCATCTATATTCAATTTAACCCATTCGGTTGGAGGAGGAAACCAATGACTTAACAGCTGTGAAAGCTGGTTAGTTTCCCAGTAAATCGAATTATTCTTGAAGGAAGCTATAGCCATACTGAAAGCATTGGCTGCTATGAAGGAGGAGCAGCCTTCCTTACTTCCATGAGTCACATTATTTCTATTGATCCAATTTAAATAATCCACTGAACAGTAGATGTTACCAATAAGAGGATCTTTACAAGCCATTAAAGACAAAGCTTCAAAGCATTCTTTCATGGAATTAAAAACTGGAACAACTATTCCCCATTTTCTTAAGATATTGAAAATCTGTATCAGTTTTTGGCATTTAATCGCAATGTGCAAGTCGTTCTCCTCAGTTCTACAACCTCTCGGACATTCTATTAATCTTGACAGATTTCTGGATTTAAGGAAACTATAAGAAGGAATAGCATTAATACTAAGTCTCCACCAGAAAAGATTTACACGGGGATTCAACAGCGGATTTTTCCTCCATTTCCATGTGGGATCTTCATCTCCATATGTTTCAGAACTTTCAGTAATTAATGAAGAAATTGATTTACCTGAGAATCTGAATTTAAGCTCCGGTTGATCTTCTATAAAATCAGGATAAATTTTGATATTTTTAACTATATCAATCAAATTAGGCCCGAAGAAGAGTTTTAATCTCTCTTCATTCCAATTTCCTTCCTGGATAAAGAAATCCAGATGTTGGATTTGCTGTCCTAAATTTGCTATAAAAGTGGGCCATCTTAAAATTGGTTTGTCATAAATCCAAACATCTTGAATTATGTTGATGTTGTTGCCCTTAGAGACTTTCCATCTTAAGACATCTTGAAGAGCTTGAGATCCACTAACAATAATTTTTATTATAGGAGAACTTTGTGCTTGAAGTTGAATGTTCCAAGGTATATAACCATACTTGGCAGCTAGAATTCTGTAAAGAATAGATGAATCTCCTGAAATGAGTTTCCAAGCGAACTTTGCTCTTAAAGGACTAACTTTAGAAATCATAGATTGGATGCCTTGTCCTCCCATATTAAGTGGCTTGCATAGAACCTCCCAAGAAATATAGTGGAGACCTTTGCTACCATCCTGTTTATTCCAAAGAAAATCTCTACACATTTTATCAAGTTCTTTAAGTAAACCCAAAGGAACTAAAGAGTGAGTAATATGGTAGATTGGAAAGGAGGTAAGAATTGATTTGACTAGAATAATCTTCCCTGCCAAAGAAATGTATTTGTTACCCCAAACATTCATATACTCATTAGCTTTGTTTAAAAGATGGGAGAAATCCATCCTAGATGTCCTTCTTAACATAATATTGATCCCAAGATATTTCAGCTCTTGCACCACTTTGAATTTAAGGATTTTAGACAATCTTTTCTTCCTTCTTCTCTTAACCGACTTACCAAAAAGAATGGAAGATTTTTGGATATTGATTCTTTGTCCAGTCCAGTTACAGTACAACAACAACATCAAGTCTTTATCCCACTACGTGGGGTCGGCTACATGAATCCTTTTTCTCCATTGTGTCCTATTAAAAGTCAAATTCTCGTTTAAATCTAATAAAGAAAGGTCATTCCTAATATTTTCTAAGTTAAATCTACATGAATCCTTTTTCTCCAGTTACAGTAAAGATTCAAAATTTCCTTTACTTTCTTCACACTACTCCCATTAGCTTTCAAGAAGAAAACTATGTCATCAGCATATAAAAGGTGAGAAATTTTCTCAACATTAGGAGCTATCTTAATTCCCAATTCTTTACCATTTTGCTTAACCCCATCTAAGAGAAGTTGTGAGCATAAAATGAAGAGAAAAGGAGATAGAGGACATCCTTGCCTAGACCCCCTTTTGGCTTCAATCCAATCCGAATTTTTTCCATTAATAATAATAGAAATTTAGTATTTGAAACACATTGGATGAGGAAGTTAGTAAACTTATATGGGAATCCCAAATTCTTCAAGACCTGAGTGAGAGTTGACAAACTCATACTATCATAAGCTTGTTCCATGCCAATTTTAATAGCCATTAGCCCTTTTTTAGTTTTGGAGAATCTAAATTTGTTGCAAACTTCTTGAGCTAACAGAATGTGTTCAGAGCTAGATCTGCCTTTGATAAAAGCTGCTTGATCTTCTGAAATGAGTTTTGGAATAATAACTAACATTCTATTTAATAACATCTTGGCTATCAACTTGTAAATTGAAAGGCACAGACTAATAGGTCTGAAATTAGAAGGTAGGATCGGATTTTCTGTTTTTGGGATTAATACTATCAAGTTCTCCTTCCAACTAGGACACATGTTTCCTAGTTCAAGAAAAGAGAGAATAGCCTTCCATACATCATTGCTAATGATGGACCAAAAGGTTTTAATGAATGAATAAGAAATCCCATCTATACCAGGAGAAATATTTGCTTCTAGATGTTTAACCACCTCATCAAGCTCTTCTTTTTTAAAATCTTTCAGGAGAAATTCTTTGTCTAATTCATTCAGCACATTGAGTGGATTCGGCCAACCAGAAAGATAGCAATCTTTTTCTTTCCATTTGCTTTTGAAAAAGCTGATAAAGATATCTTCAATTTCTGATTGATCAGATGTAATTCCTCCATTAGCTCCTTTGATTTGATGAATCCAGTTAGAACTCCTTCCCGTCGCATAGGTGTGAAAAAATTTGGTGTTTGAATCACCGTCTCTCAACCATTTCGTTTTTGCTCTCTGCTTCCACCAGGTGTTCAAACGAGATAATGTTATATTTAATGAGAGAACTTTGGATCTCAGCTATTGTAATTTGTCTTCAGTCAATCCCCCTGCTTCTGCTTCTTCTAATTGCAGTTCTGAAATATCTTTTTTCAGCCTTTCTTTCAATTCGAACAGATCTTGATGTTTTTTTTTACTCTAGTAGTATAGAGCTTTCAACGCTCTATTAAACTTTTTTATTTAAAGTAGAAGATGGATCACCAACCATATTTTTCTTCCAAGAGTTTTTAACAATACCTGTAGAAGCGGCATAAGAGGACCAAACTTCTTCATACTTGATAAACCTTTTTCTTCGAACAGCAGGATTAAACAAGATTACAAGAATGGGGCAGTGATCAGACGCTATTCTAGGAAGATGTTTAATCACTGGATTTATAATAGAATGCAAAGCAGCCGAATTCAAGAAGCATTTAGAATTTTTGCATGATCCTAGCTCCCCCTGTTTTGTTGTTACACCAAGTGTACCTTGGACCAATAAATTTTAGTTCATGAAGATCACATGAACTAATGAAATTGTTGAAGTCTTGAACTCCTTGAGTGTATTTGAATCTTTTCCCTCCTAGCTTGTCCTTCTGAGATAGAATGCAGTTGAAATCACCTCCAATGATTATTGGAAAATCTGAATTGGAAATGCCTTCAAGCGTGTTCCATAAGTTCTTTCTCTTGTATAAATCATTGTTTCCATATACAGAAGCAATAATCCATTTTCCTTTGTTAGCAATGAACAATTCCCCAATAATTGCTTGAGAAGAAGCCACCAAGATGGAAAAAGTGGCAAGATCCTTCCTCCAACAAACCATGAGTCCACCTGAAATACCTTCAGCCAGAAAACAGTAAAAGTCCCAAAGCCTCCCTATAAACTTGTCACATTCTTTTCTATCAAAAAAGGATATCTTAGTTTCAGATAATCCTACAAAGATCAAAGCGTAATCATTAATGCATTCCTTCAAATAGTGGGAGGCTTCTTTCTTCCTTGCCCCCCTACAATTCGAAAACATTATGGAAGTCATGATTGATAAGAAATGGGATTGCTCCCTTTCCTACCTTTAGTAGATCCTCCTCCTTTTCTACCATGAGAGATAATGTTATCCTTTCCCAAGGATTTCAGTTCCTTCTGAAGTTTGAAGTTAGATTTTTGAAAGAGTATGCTTGAGTTCGCAAGTAATCCCTCAGGATTTACAAGAGTTCGCAAGCAACCCACCCCCTTGATATCTTCTGAATGAGAATTCGTCTTTTCCATAAAATCAGCCTCAATGTTGCTCCTAATATTAACATTTTATCTTTACAATCAATGTTAATTTCTTTCCCCTCTACAGCTGCAGTAGGAATGTTTTTTATTGGTTCTAACAAGGATTTAGAAGCACCTTTATCCAATGAGTTATCAATGCTTTTTGAACCTTCTACAGTAGAATTCAGAACGTCTTCTTCTAAAGCACTGAAACAACAACAACAACATTAAGCCATAGGAGGAGGTTATAACCATACAACAACAACAGCAGCATTAAGCCTTTGTCCAACTACGTGGGATCGGCTAAATGAATCCTTTTTCATCATTGTGTCCGGTTAAAGTCAAATTCTCATTTAAATCTAATAAAGAAAGTTCATTTCTAATATTTTCTAACCAGTCTTTTTAGGTTTAGCTCTACCTTTCTTAACATAAGTCAAATCTAATACCTCAACTTTCCTTACCGGAATATTGGATTCATTTAATGTGAGCAAAGCATCTAAGGCGACTCTTTTTAATCTTATCTTCCACTGGTGCTACTCCAACCTTTTCACGTATATGCTCATTTCGTATCCTATCTCTAAGGGTCAAGTCACTCATCCACCTAAGCATCTTCATCTCTGCAACACTTAACTTAGTATTATGCTTCTCTTTTAATGGCCAACATTCAGCACCATAAAGCTTTGCAGGTCTCACCACCATCTTATAGAATTTTCCCTTAAGTCTGAGGGGGACTTTTCTATTGCACAATAAGCCCGATGCATTCCTCCACTTCAATCATCCAACTTGAATTCTGCTAATAATATCTCCATCAATTTCACCATCACTCTAAACAATAGATCCAAGTTATATAAAACGTGTACTCCTATTAATGACTTGATCGCCCAAAGTCACAATCCCCTCACTAGGTCTATTGCTACTGAAATTACACTCCATCTATTCAGTTTTAGATCTACTCAAGCGAAAACCTTTAGACTCTAATGTTGACCTCCATAATTCAAGTTTACCTTCAACTCCCTCTCCAGTCTTATCAACAAGAAGAATTTCATTAGCAAAGTGCATACACCAAGGTACATCCTCTTGCAAATGTCTAGTGAGAACATCCATTACTAAAGCAAAAAAGATATGGATTTAAGGTTGATCCTTGATGTAATCCAACCGAAATAGGAAAATACTTAGTCAAACCACCTTGTGTAATAGCTCTTACATACATATCTTTAATGATTTGAATATAAGCATTATTAACTCCTTTCTTTTCATGAACTCTCCATAGCTCTTCTCTTAGAACTTTATCATATGCTTTCTCTAAATCAATAAATATCATATGTAGATCCTCCTTATTCTCTCTATATTTCTCCATCAAACTTCTCAATATATGTATGGCTTCCATAGTAGACCTTCCCAGCATGAATCCAAATTGATTTTGAGAAACATTAGTATCACGCCACAACCTACGCTCCATAACTTGCTCCCATAGTTTTACTATATCCATTTTTATAAGTGATAAGATGTTCATCTCTTTTCTTAAATATGGTATTAGCTATTAATAAATCATAAGCTAAAGAAAAATCTAATATAGTTTTACCACCTTTATTTGTCGTTCCAAACCCATGGCCACTATGTATGCTTTTAAAATCATCTCTCTCTCTACCAACATGTCCATTTAAATCTCTTCCAATAAAAACAATCTTAGCATCAAGAACAATCTTTAAAGCTATAATTCTTTCTCAAATTCTGTTAATTTTTATAACATTATCCTTCAAACTTTTATCTATAATCACATCTACACCATTTCTAGTACGACTCCTACCCGAATATCATAGTTTATATCCTAAACCATTAGGGTTTGTTTGGGACGATGTCACTGCTGCTTTACTTTATAAAAAGTTATTGGATAATTGTTTGGGGCATTGCGGCAGAACTTGGCTAGAAAAAATTTGCGGCTCATATCTGCTTCCTGCGACCTTTCACTATCTCCTGCAGTCGACTGCGTTCCGCAGTTTCGATGGGCAAAAATGACGTAAATCCCCACTTGAAAATATTCGCCACCTTCGTCCCATCCGTCGATGCCTTTCGCACAAGTAGTCTCTTCTCCTGCTCTCCACCACCTCCTTCGGCAACTTTCTCCCTTGAAAGCTTAATCTCTTTTGACGAGTCCCACACCCCCTCTTCCTCCTTCGATGACTCTAACTCCTCCATCCATTAACCTAGGGTTTGCCCATATTAATTCGCCGCCGCCACCGCCGATGACAACAACGCAGAAGATATCGCCCGGAGATGGAGATGTCCGGCTGGTGGCAAAGCTTTGTGCCGTTTAAAGTGAGTGAAATTGATAGGAGCACGAAAATGGTTTTTGGAACAAGCCTTTTTGTGGGAGGAGAGGAACAGGAAGGGAAAAGGTTCGAGCTTTGAAGAGCAAAATGGAGGATGAGGCGATTGGGGTGAAATATCGCTGTTGCTTATAGGTAAAAAGAAGCATGCTCTGCTCGAGTAGTATTTCAGCATGTTTCCTATAGTTTTTATAATAAATATTAAAACTCATGTAGACCATTTGAGTGCAAAATGTAATGAATATTTTTTGACATGAAGCATATGCAAACTAGAGCAAATATTAGAACAGTGAAAACAAGATGCAATTATTTAGCTTTTGAGCTAAGCTAGAAGAGAATTGATCTGTAACTCAATACTTGCAGGTGTTGGGAGACATTTATGGTGATATCGGTGGCTTACTCTTCATGGGTTTACCCCTTTGAGGTTGCCTTTATGAAAGCAGTTGCAAAAGGTGGTCTTTGCATTGCTGATACCATCGTGGATCTCTTCTTCGCAATCAACATAGACATTCTTTGTGATTATTACATGACTCGAGAACTTAGATGCTTATTCGTGATCCTAAAAAAATTGCTATCAGGTTTTATCTTATTAAAGCAAACTGGTAGCTTAAATTTTTTTCTCATTTATTTTACAAATCATTACTCGTTTCAAAGCGTTAGCAGTGGACACCTTCAAGAATCAAAACCTTTAAATCTCCAAACAAATACTGTATTATGCTAATTAAGGCTTCGTTCTTTACTGTTTTCTACAAGATCATAAAGAAAAGCTTATTTATTTAACAGCTGATGCAGAGACCACCCTTGAGGAGCTTGATACAAACAGAATTTATATCATGGGTGAGCTTGTTGATCGGAACAGATGGAAAGGCATTACGATGAAGAAAGGAAATGAACAAGGGATCCAATCAGCAAAGCTGCCAATTGGAAACTATATCAAGTTAGCAAGCTCGCAGGTCTTTTTTCATCAACTGAAGTAAATCTTTATTCGCCTTTCAAAGTTCTCATCCTTTTATTATAGATGAAAATAAGCCACCTTCTACCTTTGCTAACTACATGCAATGACTGATACAATTCAAATTTTTATTTGCTTCTTCTTTGTCTACAAAATTTTTGAGTAAGAAGTATATTAGATAGTTTAGCAATGTAATTTAATTCAGCATATAAACGTTTAGAATAGAATTAAGTTTGCACAAATCAAGAATCTGTGGACAAGTTTGATTGAGTCAAAGTCCACATTAAATATATTTATTTTCTCTACAACAAGGAACATCCATAATGATGTTTAGAGAAATTATTTTTTTTCTCTGCGTGGGATTAACAGTCCTCGCCCTTGTTTGTTCGTAAATCATTTTCTTCCTTTGTTATTGAATCTTGGCGTTCTTCCAAGAGGGAGTTTTGGTTGTCCTTTGGTTGGTGAGACCTTGAGATTTCTCTTCACACATGCTTCAAGATCTCTTGGTGACTTCTTTGAAGATCATATTTCGAAGTCATTACCTCATTTTTTTTTATTTCTTGAATAAGGTAATTTTTATTTTAGTAATATTCTACGCTTTTTTAGTGGCTTTCTGACAATCTTAAAAGCACAAGTACAAACAAATGAAAAGTACACACAAAGATTTCTCCTTGTTGCAATCTTTCTTTTGAATGATTAATTCAAATGAATGTGTTTGATTTTTCACTCTTGATCATGTATGGAAATGTATTCAAATCACATGTTTTCTGCTCACCAACTATTGTGCCATGTGACCTACTAGAGTTGAACCACTTTAAACTTCAGAATGAAGAGAAGCTCTTCCAATGCTATTATCCAATCTATGGTTCTTGAAGAACTTGCCAAGGGAGTTGACTGAAACAGCACACACAGTTTACTACAAGAGGGGTAATAGTGCACCCACCTATCCAGCTGTTTTTTTTTTTTTCATTACATTCTTAAACAATGGTTAGAAGCATGCAAGTTGAGATTCCCCTATGAATTCTTTGTGATTGTCATTACTATTTTATGTATTTGTAATTGTATTGTGATAGTATTTGTGGTAGAAGGATTTTGCAGTTGACATATTAGATGCCATTCTTTATTATCTCTTTATCTCTTACATGATACGAGGACTTTTAAGTTCATATAGTTATCATTATCTTCAATACTATGTTATTTATTTTTAGTATCCTCAAATTGAAGGCGCTAATACATGCCTCGTCTATGATGGCTCACATCATAAATTGATTACGACAATAAAGATACATCAATATAAACTTTTAAAACACATGAAGGAATTATTCAAAATCTCAAAATAACGAAATAACATACATTTAAAAATAGATATATTAGTTTTAATTATATAGACATAAAATAAATATTAGGACTTCATGAGATTAATTGAACACAATGTATCTATACATTTTTTCATATTAAAATTGTAATTTAGATAAATATAAATAATTTATTTCATGATATATAATTGCATATTTAATTACACATTAAATTTTAAAAATTTGTTGGAGTTCTATTTTCATTATTAGAAAATTGTATTTATTATGAAATAATAAAAAGTTATTATTAATTTTTAGTGTATTTTAAAGTATGATATTACATTGTAAAAAAAAATTATAGTACTTTGATATTTAAAAGTCATAAAATGGATACAATTTTAATGTAGAATTGCTAGTTTGTTATCATATAAATTTTAAAAAATATTTGATATTTTAGCAATTTATTTTCATCACAATATATGTAAGATTATAAACGTAATTTGTTCCCATACAGTTGCAGCACAGCAGCTCGACAGTTATACTTTACAAACAAAATATACTACTTTTTATATAGCAACTTCACAACTCGACTTTTTGTACATCAACTTAACAACCTGCTTTACCGACAGCTGCAGCCGTCCCAAATAAAGCCTTAATCTCCTTAGCTTTCTCTCTAACCCATTTAGTTTTCTAAGAATGCACATAATATTTATCATCCTATGAATCATAATATCTATTAATTCCATTAATTTTCCTATAAGGGAGCCTATATTCTGAGTTACTATCCTAATTTTAGTTTCATGGACTAGCTTCTTTGCCCACATCCGCCTTTGATGTGGGAACCCTTACCTATTTAACATTGCACCCGAGCACCGATGCAGCGGCCCTTGACATTGTATTCAAGCCATACAGCGCGTTGCTTCCAGGGGACGCCCTAGCATTAACATAAATTTTTAAAAAAGATTCATGTCATTATTATTCGACAAGTTTTATGCTGGCTTTCGACTACCTAATGCAACCCTCCAGGACTTGGGACCTGGCAACGGTAATGTTAGGAGGAGGTTATAACCATGACAAAATAAATATTATTCTTTATCAATTAGGAGACTACAACACCAAATAATTACTAAACTTTGCTACAAGAGGAAAAGAATTAAAACAAAATACACCAACAAAGCTGATTTGTGGCAGATGAACTAACTGCCATAAGAGAAGGGCCCAAATGGACCACATTAAAAATATCCATCTTGAAGCTGGGTGTAATTTGCAAAGTGATAGTATACATTCTTTCTTTTTTCTCTCTTGGTATATATTATTTGGAACTTTTAATCTACAATCTTTATAAGCTTTTTAGTCCTGCAAAGGCTAACATTAGATTCAATATAAAGAGTATGGATAATCCTTATCCCCAGGACCCCAGCTACATGAATGCCATTAGGAGCGAAAATACTTGGTGGATTTAGATTATGTGAGTAGATGTAGTGTCAATCATAATCGTTGGGCTAACAACCTAAGATATCACCTAGTTAGCCTAAGATATCACTGATTCTAGTTTTCAACTAAGATAAAATGTTGATTCAATTTTTTTTTTTAATAAACCATATCAAAAGCAATTAGAGCTGCCATCATTGCATTGGAAGAAATGTTTTTTATCAACTAAAATATCTCCACTATTGTGCTTTATAGGATTCTGCAGCTTTGGGTGATCCATGAAGCATTCTGAGTTATTTTGACTAAATATTTTGCAAGAAGAATTTTTAGGAGGAATGTCATCATACTCTAACTTGTGTGAGTAGCAAATAAATTTGGTGTTTATCCAAATTTCTTTTTCTTAAGGGGAAGTAAAATTCGACTCGACTAGCATCTTAATCATTGATTGCCTTGATAACCTAACAGTAGAAGCATCTAACTGAAGCAATTTACAAAGATTGTATTAATAGAGTGCAAAATAAATTACAACAACAACAACACTAACACCAAGCTTTTATCCAACTATGTGGGGTCAGCTACATGAATCCTTTTTCTCCATTGTGTCCTGCTAAAGTTAAATTATCATTTAAATATAATAAAGATATGTCATTTCTAATATTTTCTAACCAAATCTTTTTAGATCTACCTCTATATTTCTTAACATAAGTCTGATCTAATACATCTACTTTCCTAATCGGGTCATCGGAAGACTGTTGTTTTATGTGACCAAACTATATAAGGCGACTCTCTTAAATCTTATCTTCCATTGGAGATACTCCAACCTTTTCACGTATATGCTCATTTCGTATCCTGTCTTCGATAGTAAAGCCACTCATTCTCTCTACCAACCTGAGCATCCTCATCTCTTAACACAACTTAATATTATGCCTCTCTTTTAATGGCCAACATTCTGCACCATAAAGCAATACAAGTCTAACAACAATCTTATAAAATTTTCCCTTAAGTTTGAGAGGGACTTTTCTATCACACAACAAGCCCGATGCATTCCTCCACTTCAACAATCCAACTTGAATTCTGCTGATAATATCTCCATCAATTCACAATCACTTTGAACAATATATCCAAGATATCTAAAACGTGTACTCTTATTAATGACTTGATCGCCTAAAGTCACAATCCCTCCACTAGAACTATTATTACTAAAATTACATTTCATATATTCATTTTTAGATCTATCAAACAAAATCCTTTAGACTCTAAGGCTAACCTCCATAATTCAAATTTACTTTCAACTCCCGCTGTAGTCTTATCAACAAGAAGAATATCATCAGCAAAAATCATACAGTAGGGTACAACCACTTACAAATGTCTAGTGAGAACATCCTAAGTCTAAAGCAAAAAGATATGGGCTTACGACTGATCTTTGATGTAATCCAACTAAAATTGGAAAATACTTGGTCAAACCGCCTTGTGTCTGGACAAGTAACAACTCCAGCATACATATCCTAATGACTTGAATATAAGCATTATTAACCCTTTCTTTTCTAGAACTCTTCATAGCACTTCTCTGGGAACTTTATCATATGCTTTCTCTAAATCAGTAAATATCATATGTAGATCCTGTTTTTTCTGTCTATACTTCTCCATCAAATCTCTCAATAAATGTATAGCTTTAATAGTAGACCTACCCGACATGAATCCAAATTGATTTTGAGAGTGCAAAATAAATTGATATGAAAAAATAATACAAATTGGAGTGAAAGATGTAACACCCCAAGATACACCTTACCAGCAAAGTAGAGTGCCACAAAAATAAACATAACTTTCATTCTCAACATATGATACTTTTATATCATTTGAATAGTTGCATAAAACATCAACTAACAATAACATCTACTGAATGAACGGAAGCAGCTAATTTCAATTACATCACAACAGTACATACAGAGCCATTAAGAAAAATAATGTTTCATCACATTTAAACAACTTACATGCCTTATAAGAAGACATTACATACACTTCTAAATAGAAAATCTAAAGTTTCCCACACTTGCCTAATCGATCTCCACTTTCTCTTTGCCGTTTCCTGTAACAACAACCAGTAAACAATAACTAATTAGTTATGAGGCTCATAAAATTATGCAAATTAAATAACAGTTCAAATTAAATTACAAGTATACATGCCTAGAACTAACAACATTTGCCTTTTTAAAATTTAATTTGCATTACTTCTTTGAAGATTTGTCTCCTCAATGCCTCCACCTTGCACTCTTTTCCTTTTGTAAGTAACCTACACAAATCATTTCTAAATCTCTATAGTTTCTACAATTATCATTTAAATAAATTGTATAAAATCAATTTATACTAACATCACAATTTACCTTGTAACCTCCCCTTTGCTCCCCTCTGCATATACGCAAAGGATCCTACAATACATTTGGTTCACTCTCTTTGGAAACTTTTATTGAATTTAGGAAATCTAAAAGATCTCTCTTCTCTCACAGCAGTACTTGCTTCCATCACTCACATGCTTTTATCTAGATTCCACTCAGCCGAAGACAACTCTGTAGAGAACCAATTCCTTTCTCTACTCTCTCATAGCCGCAGGTTCTCACAGCCCTCTGCCTTCTGTATTCCGCCATTTACAAGTCACTTTAAAGCCAAATCACACCAACAATTTTCTTACACAGCACAGCCACTTATTTTCAGCAATTTCCCCATACCTCCGTCTCCTGTTTGCCTGAAATCAAACCGAATAAAGGAGAGCAATTCTCTCACACAGCACCGTTCTTTCAGGATTTTCACTTCTTCCTTCAGACAGCTACAGCCTTCACACCCATCCGACCCCTTCCTTTCTGCCTGCTTGCATGATATTAAACCGGAATAAACGAAAAGGGCCCACATACAACAACTGAATTCCAATATTCTCATTCAATGCAAGCAGCTATTCGGATTATATACAGTTAAGTAAATTTTATGTTAAGTAATATATATATATATATATATATATATATTATGTTAAGTAATATTACTTCTAATATTAAAACTCCTGATTTCAACATCTATTAAGGGTAATGGCAAAATCCAAGTATCCTTCTATTAACTTCATCAAAATCTTTACATAAAAAGTAACTGTTAATATTAGATATATTCACTCAAAAAACAATTCAATTTTTGTTTACCTGCATTTTAGATATTACAAAAGGAGATTAGGAACCTAACCATATAGTATTTATGCATTAGCTGTTACTGTTTTGTTTAGTGTATATTCACTCCGCAAAACAATCAAAAAGAGTGATCAAATTATTTAGTGTATGCATTAGGAACCTAATCATATAGTATGTTATCCAATAGAAAAGTTTTGAGTAATTATATTATTTAGATAACTTAATGAGAACATGACAAATAATCATTTAAGTCGAATGACATAATCCTAAACCAAATGCGGATCGAACATGAATCTCTAAACCATCTCTGTATTTGGAAAACTTACTAATAAGGCCGAGAGGAAAATAGAAGCGAATTCAGAGATCTCTTTGGATAATATGAGAGCTAGTTTATCTTTAAAAGATGATGAGAGTTATTGATACGTGGTTACAAGCCCTTGCTAAAGATGCTCGAGGAAATTACAGAATTCAGGGAGAATTGATTTAAGTATTGATATGAAAAATAATACTAATTGTAGTGAAAGGAGGTTCCGTGGAGCAACAATTGAATATCTGGTGCAAGCAGGTAGCGGCGAGATTATGAGTAGCATTAGGAAAGTTGCGAGTGCGGCAAACTAAATTCAAGAAAGTGAAAAGGAAAGGACTACCGACCACATAAAGGAGGGTGAATTTTAGCATATATAAATTTATTTTTCATAAATGAATAGCATTTTTGGCATGAGGGGGGGCTGGGGATTGCCAAGCTAGTAGGATGGATGACAAATAACTGGTGAACTAATAAAACCAGCTAAGACCTAATAACACGTGACCCAAATTACTTGGTGCAGACTCAATAACACATTAATAAAAAAATATATAAATCCTCATCTCACATGAAATTTGCGTCCAAATACTTGATGGAGGATCCTAGTTAGATCAATCTATGCTCAATGCCATGACTATGACAATGACGAGTATGATAGGTAGAATCATGAAGAAAATATTCTGTGCGGACACCGGACGGGAGAACCGCTTGGTACCGAGCGTACTGATGCTCGGTACTGCTCAGTATCGTGCTCGGTATCAAGCGCGGTACACTTTTGAGGTGATGTGGCACATTTTTATTGGTCTCTGGACGCTGTCCAGACTCCGCATGTAATATTTGCCAGAATCATAATGACCTGCATCACATGTTTATTTGCTTTATTTTAGTGTGCTTGCTTTTCAGAATCCTTATTCCTCCTGTGTTATTATACGCTATTTTTACCGTCTCTTCAATTTGTCAGATCTTTTCATGTGTCTGCTTAACTGGGCTGCACTAATGTTTCTTTTCTATATTCATTCCCATTCAGCTAGTAAGCCGCCGTTCGCAAGAGGAGCTGCTGTCTCAATTGCCTTTATTTCTTCCTGCTATCTTTGACGCATTTGGAAGTCAAAGCATGGATGTTAGAAAGGTTTGAACTTGTTGCTTTTATTTAAATAACCATACATATATTGATGTAGGATACATTTATTTTGCTAAGGACCCATTTCAATTCTGAACTTAAGATTTAAATAACCATCCATGTTACTGGTCTGGATCCAGTTTTTAATATGTTTATACAACTAGTTTCTGGTTGATGTGCAGTGTTAGTGTTCCACTTTTCACAACTATAAATTGATGGGAAGATTTTCCGATGTCGCATTTTTATGCCATGATATGAATGCAGAAGGCATTAATTTCATATTGCAATATTGATATGTTATATTAAAAAAAATAAAAAAATATTGCAATATTGATATGTTATAGTAGTATTTTGAAAATCGTGGTTGCCCTCTTACAATAATATTTATGGATTTGGTTCTTCGGGATCCACTATTTGTGAATTGTTCCCTTGTGGTCAATATAGGCTTCGTTTGGGACAGCTTTCTTATTGCTTTCTAAAATGGATTTCTAGTACAAATTTAATTTTTTTTTTACTAAGAAGCCATTTTAGAAAGCAATAAAAAAGTTATCCCAAATGAAGCTATACTTAGGACTGCTGGTATCTTTTACAATTTTCCATCTACAGTTATTTTGTGATTACCATATGGTTATTAAATTTTAATCTTTACTGACCTATGCATTTAGCTGTTCTGGTACCTTTAGAATATCCAGTCACCTACCATTTTCCTAGAAGACATTTTTTAATTTGTATTTTGTCCCTCCAGTGCAGTCAGATTTCTAAGTTTATTTCTACTGCCGTTATTATAAATTTATGCCAACCGGTCATGAGAATTGGTCACTATTTGATGTATATTTTGCACCTCAAAAGAAATCAGACTGCTAGTTTTATGCTTTTTGGACGGTATATGTTACTGTTTTCTTGATGTAATACTTAAGTTCTAATGCCGTGTTTGTGCTTTGTGTGACAAGAGGATAGGGAAAATGGCAAATTTCATCTTCATTTTAACAAGAAACTAACCTAAATTTTGCAGTTCAAACAACTAAGGTTTCGTTTGGGGCAGCTTTCGTACTGCTTTTCAAAATTGCTTTCTAGTACAAAATTTTCAAATTCAAGAAATTTTTGTATTAAAAACTGTTTTAGAAAGCAAGAAGAAAACTATCCCAAATAAAGCCTAAATCAGATTCAACTCGAACTCATCAATATAATATTGATCCATAGTTGGAATATTTTTCGTGGTCGATCAAGCCGAGTAGTGAATTTGTGAATCCTTGACATAGAAATTCTGAACCGCATTTTTTTTTTCCCTTTTTCTTGCTGATTATTTAATTCCACAATGATTTTCTGAAGAATCCTTATCTCCGCCATTCAAATTGAAATCATTCTTGATTGTTTGTTTGGATTTTCTTCATGGTGTTGTGTTCTGCTTGGTAGATATCTACATCTTGCTTGGCAAATCATTCTTACCATACTTGGAGGGACTAAGCAGTACACAACTCCGCTTATTTACTATATATGCCAACCGTATTTCTCAAGCGAGGTCCATTGCTACAGGTGAAGCTAAACATGGCTGAAAGTATCTACTCTTTCATCATCTTCTTCTTCTTCCTCTTATTTGTTTGTACCGTTATATGAGGCTGTTGATTCATTGTTGTTCATTTGTATGGTTCAATGGGCTTTTCTGGACGAGGAAGCTGTTTTCTTTTGTTCAAGGGTGTTTGTATATGATTTGTGTGGCCGCCGTAAAAGTTGCAAGTGTGAGCGAATGAAATCCTTGCATATTAGTAGCAATATGTAATGCTAGATAAACCTCTTCCAAGTTTGTTTTTGTTTTTATAGTATATTGGTAATGCAGAGTTTTATTCTCAAAATTTGGTTTGTTCAATAGTGTTGCTTCAGTACACATATTTACTATTACTTATTCTGTGCGGGCGCTGAACGCTGTCCGAAGACCAACCAAAATGTGCCACGTCACTCATGTGCTCGGTACCATGGTTTGATACTGCTGATGTGGCATAAACTAATTAGTTTCCTGATGACGTTCTGCGACCAGCCTCCGTACAGAATAATTTCTGGGATTATGAAGAAATAACTTATTTAGAGAAATCTGGTTAGTTCCTTTAACATAAGTCTGATTTTCTTATTCTAGATCATATTTAAGATCACTGGTTTATTTGATGGCTGATTTATTTTTTTTGTTTTGGATAGCTTTCTTACCGCTTTCTAAAACAGCTATTCAATGTAATTTTCTTTTGAAATAAAAATTTTTGTAATAGAAAATTGCTTAAGAAAACCATCTTAAATGAAACCTTATCCTACAATATAGTTCGGAAAAAGGTTGGTGTAATTCAAAAGGCTTGTAAGATTATGGAGAGTTGTCTTAGATGATTTGGTCACATAAAATATTGGTCTTTTGATGATAGAGTAGATGTATTAAATTAGCCTATGTTAAATAAAGGTTGAG
>NW_021318876.1:1553238-1589373 GCF_001605985.2 Dendrobium catenatum
AAGATTATGCTTAGTTCCAGATAAAGAATCTTGAATAGAAGAAGTGCGATCGATCTCTTTGCATCGTAATAAAAAAGAGGCATATGAATCTGCATAATCAAGGATCTGAATACACTGAGGCATCCAAATCTGTATCCCTATCCCTTCCAACAGGTCGAGGGGAATGTCTTCTAGTGAAGGTTAGCTTGCTATCTCGATTGAAAGCACTCCCTTCCGTGAGTAGAGGAGACGAGAGAGAGAGAGTGGGGGGATGGAGAGCAAGGAGAGTGAAGAGAAAGAGAGAGAGAGAGAGAGAGAGAGAGAGAATAGAGAGAGAGAGAGAGAGAGAGAGAGAGAGGAGAGAGAGAATAATAGTGAGAGAAGAGGGGGAGAGAGAGAGGGAAAAGGGAGAGCAGAGAGTGAGAGATGGAGAGAGCAAAAGTAGAGAGAGAGAGAGAGGAGAGAGAAGAGAGGGGAGAGAGAGAGGAAGAAGAGAAAAAGAGAGTAAGAGAAAGAGAGAGAGAGACAGAGGAGAGAGAGAAAGAGCAAAGAGAGCGAAGAGAGAGGAGTGAGAAAGAGCAAGAGAGAGGAGGGAAAGAGAGAGAGAGTAAAGAGAGGAGAGAGACTGACGGGAGTGGTAAGGAGAGCGAGAAGAGGCGAATAGAGCAGAAAAGGAGGAGAAAGCTGAAGGAGAAGATGGAAGAGAAGGGCGAGACAGAAGCAAAGGAGAGGGAAAGGAAAAAGAGAGAGAGAGGAGAGAGAGAGAGAAGAGAGGAGCTGCAAGGGAAACTGAGAGAGAGAGAAGAGAGAGAGCGAGATAGAGAAAGAGAAAAAGTGGTGAGAGAGAGAGAGAGAGCAAGAGTGCAAGAGAAGGCAAGATAAAGAGAGAGAGAGAGCAGAGAGATAGAGAGAGAGCAAAAAAAAAACATGAGTGAGAGAGATGGAGAAAGGGAAAAAGTGAGAGAGAGAGAGAGCAAGAGAAAGCATGAAAGCAAGAGAGATAAGAGAGATGACAGAGAGAGAGAGACAGAGAGTGTAATTTTTTTATTTGCATTCATCAAAGACACTATTACAACCAAAAAGCTAATGGGCTAGCTGCCCCTTTCAAACAAAAAACTACTATCTCCTCAAGAATATCTAAAAATTCTTGAGGAGTACCCTATTACAATCACCTGTATCCCAAACAAAAAAGAACTATCTATAGCACTATGTGCACAAAAGTGTGCAGCTTGTTGAATCTCCTGTGTGTATGTATGAAAAAGAACTTGTTGGAATTGCTTAATCCAATCACAACAAGTCCACTCTTCAGTATTTCGCTTCCACATATCTCTGTATTTAAACTCCATCATGTATTTAATTACACTAGCATTATCCCCTTCCACAATTAATCCTTTAAGCTCAAACATCCAATTTGCAATAAGCTTACCAATGAATGAACAGCCATTAGCTCAACATGTGTGCTTGTCCCAATGGCATAACTTCCATCTAGCTGCCACAATCAGATTGCCATGCCAGTCCAGAATCACAATTCCAACGTCCTTCTTTTAACCCAATGCTATGACTCTTCCTTACTTTTAACGCCATCTGGAACTTCCAAGCAATACAGGTAAAAACCGAGGGGTCTGAAATTCCCACGCATCTAATGTCTCCAGAATACCCAATAAACTGCTTGCAACGCCTCCAACATGATCCAAATCCGCCACCATTCCACACGCAACTGGGCAATTTAAATCAACCTCAATCCCCGTGAACACAGCCAACCGTTTGTAGGGATAATATTCTTAAATATTCTCCACAAAAAACAAACTCTCCGAGGTCTTAATCCGCACTTTCCAGGCAATGCAACTTGGGTCATCCAATCCTCCGTGAACTTGCTGTTATATGACTATTGCAGAAACAGAAGGATCCAATAGGATTCATTCATTAACTCTAGTTCATCCTCTCCCAAATCACCCAGATTTTATCTCCATTATCCTCTCCATTAAAATAGCTCCAAAGCAAAGAAGAGCTTATTCTCATCCCCAACTACCATCCTTGATCCAGGAGCCGAAACCATGAGATCTTCAATAGCTGATATATCACAGAAGAGTTGGCATGTAGCTATGAGCCTATCCCATATCAAACATGATTCAATACTTCAATATTTCGGCCATTACAAATCTTCCATCTCACACAGCAGCTCAAGTTACTGAAGCCCCATTACAAATCATTTCCACACGCCTGAGTCTCCATCATTAAATCCATCCACCCATGGCCATCTTCCGTATTTCTGTACCAAACATTTATGAAGAAGGGAGTTCTGTTTACTGATAAATCCCATGCTATCCTAGCACGAAGAGGTCCCAACCCAGTTTCTGCTAGCATGGACCCCAAATCCCCCTTATCCTCGGTCTAGCAAAAACTATCCCAAGCCAAATAATGAATGCTCTTGTGTTGAGCATCCAAAACCCAAAGGAAACTCCTGCAAACCTTCTCAATATCATAAAGAACATATTTTGGTACAGTAGAATGCGTCACAAGATAAACTGAAGAAGGAATCAGTTCAAAATTTATCAAAGTAACTCTACCAGCCATTGAGAGATGCCTCTCCCCCATGTCACTGTTTTGGCACAAGCTTGTTGCACCAAATAAGCATTATCCTTCTTCACAATTCTTCTCAATACAAATTTAATTCCAAGTAACTCCATTCCTCAACTTTTCTGCAACCCGTGATCTTAGCAAGTCGAGCCTTAGTTGAAGATGAGGTCGATTTGCTGAACAAAGAATGGCTGATTTTCCTCTATTGACTCTTTGACCAGTCCATGAACAATAGTTCTCCAAGATTGAGGTAATCTTCCTGACATTTGGAATACTAGCACCTGCAAAAAATAAAACGTCATCAGCATAAAGAAGATGGGAGACCAGAGGTCCCCTCACCTTGACTGGAACTCCCAGCTCCTTGAAATTCTGATGAAATTCGCCGACAGCAACTCCGAGCAAAGGATGAATAAGTATGGAGACAACAAGCATCCTTGACGGAATCCACATTCTGCTATAATATCTTAAGAGGTTGTCCATAATAAGTATAGAAAAACCTCGGGCCTTGGACAACATTCAGAACCCATGAACTGAATCTAGCAGGAAACCCCATACGTTCCAAAATAAATTCCAACGTCTTCCAGCTCATCTTGTCATAAAGCCTGTTCCATACCACCTTCAATGCAAGAAATCCTTTAGTTGCTTTAGAGGTCTTGAATTTATGCATTAACTCTTGTCCCAACAAGCATTGATTTGAAATGGATCTACCATGGACAAAGGCAGCCTACTCCTCAGAAATCAGCCTTGGCAAAATCCCTTTAAATCAGTTAACAAGAACCTAGCAACAATCTTATAAAAATTTGACACAAAACTGATTGGTCTAAACTTAGCATGATGATCAGGATTTGCAACTTTGGGAATTAACACCACCACAGTCTTCTTCCACATTGGATCCATGAATCCAGTCAAAAAGAATTCTAAGCATGCCATAATGACTTGATCTCCAACAATTTCCCAAAACAATTTAAAGAACGAGGCCGTCACCCCATCTCTCCCCGATGCCCTGTTCCGGCCAAAGTGAACAAAACAACTTCCCACACTTCCTCCTTAGTGACATCCCGATCCAAAACATCAGTAAACTAGGCTAAGCAATTCCTTTGTTCTTCAAGTGATGCCATTCCCTGCTCCTCATATTTTGACCATGCCATTTCCTCTCAAAGAACTCATAAAACACCTTAGAAATCTCATTTTGTTCTGTCACCACCGTCCCATCTTCTTGCTTGATAGCATCAATGCATTTAGCTCTTCTCCTAGCTGAAGCCATAGAATGGAAGAAGCGTGTATTCCCATCACCTTCCTCAATCCACTTCACTTTAGCTCGTTGTTTCCACCATGTCATAATCCGAGCTAGTGTGTTGTTCAAGAGTTGTACCTTAAAACCCAAAGCCTCGGCCTGAGCTTCAAGATAACCCGTTTGGAGAACACTCCACTTCCGTGTGACTGTAATCTCTCTGTCAAGGTCTTCCTTCAACTGGGGTGAGAGCTTTGAGCTTGTTTCTTACTCCAAAAAAATAAGGCCTTAAGAGTTCTTTTGGCATTTTTTTTTTGAAGTTTAACGATTCTGTTACCTGAGTCATTAACCTGCCACTTTTGTTTCACCAAATGCCAAGCCATAGGAAAAGCTAGCCATAGCATCTTCAAACTTATCCAATGAGAGTAGACATCTTCACTTCCCCAATAAAACTACAACCAAAATAGGGACAATGATCGGATAAGGTCTAGTCAAATGCTTAACCTTCCAACCCTAAAAAGAATCAGAATGGAGGAAGATATCAAAAATCGATCATATCTGGAGAAAATCAGACTTTGATGTTCCTTGTTGTTTTCCAGGTGAATGTCCGACCATGAAGCCTGGGTCAATCAAATCATTGGACATCATGAAGGAAGCCATATCATTTGCAGGTTGAGTAAAATGAAAGGCCTTGCCACCTTTCTTTTCTTCCCTAGCCATAATGCAATTAAAATCTCCCCCGACTAACAAAGAAACATCTCCTGTATGGTACTTAGATATATCCTCCCAAAACAGCATCCTGTATATCTGTCTTTGTCTACATACCACACATGCTATCTCCCAATTAACATCCTTAACTTCAAACTTCCCCCATAAAGTATTGATTAGCTTTATAATAGGACCTAAAAAGAAATAAGACAACTCTTCCATAAACCAAAATTCCACACAGCATTGCCAATTGAGTCTGAAAAGCAAAATCCCATCTCTGCCTTGCTAATCTGATCAATGTCCGTTCTATCAAAAGACTCCATCTTAGTTTCCAACAACACCAATGAAACTAACATTATTCCCCCCACCAGGTCGTAAGTAAATTCCCCATCACTTTCTTACGAGCACCTCTACAATTCCAACATAAATGTTAAACGATTGTCCACCAAAGGGGAAGCGTCCCCGCCGCCAAAAAGTTCAGAAAAAAAACACCTTGCATTGCTCGCAAGGTCAACCTTCCTTAAAATGTAATCCACAGATTTATCCCGCACCTTCACAAATTGTTCAAGTGAATGAGGCTTCATATCATCTATTAGATTTCCTCTTCCTTCTATCCCATGCATCTTTTGAAGGGGGCCAGATGACACCAATTCCATGGTATGCAAAATCTTTAGAGCTCCTTATATGGTTTATTACTTTCTTTCTTTACTCCATATTTCATATCAGAGAACTTCAGAACTTTGGCAACAAGAGCTGAGATGGGGAGGCAATTTCTCCTTACGATTTCTCATCTTCACACCCATCTCCCTCCATCCTAAAGCAAAAAACTACCCAACTCTATTCCTCCTCCATTCTGTACATCATTTTGTCCCATACTGCTAGAGCCCATCTGTTTTCAGTCCCCCCTGACTCAAATTGCATCAACCACCATATCATTAGGTGTTTGATTAACTATTAGGAGGTGATCTCCATCAAAGCAGAGAGAGAGAGCAAGAAAAGCAAGAGAAAGAGAGAGAGTGAGTGAGAGCAAGAGAGAGCAAAAGAGAATAAGAGAGTAAGAGAGTAAGAGAGAGAAAGAGATAGATAGATAGAGAGAGAGGGAGAGAGAGAGAGAGCATGAGAGTGCAAGTTAGAGAGAGAGCATGAAAGAGCTAGAGAGAGAGAGGGTGAGAGAGAGATAGAGCAAGAGAGCAAGAGAGAAGATAGGGAGCAAGAAAGAGACGGTGAGAGAGAGAAAGAGATAGACTAAGAGAGAGCAAGAGAGAGAAAGAGAGAGAGAGCATGAGAGAGCGTGAAAGAGCAAGAGAGAGAGAGAGAGCAAGAAAAAAAGAGCAAGAGAAAGCAAGAGATTAAGAGAGAGAGAGAGAGAGCAAGAGAAAGCAAGAGAGCAAGAGAGAGAATGAGAGAGAGAGATAGAGATAGAGATAGAGAGCAAGAGACAGCAAAAGAGAGAGAGAGAGAGAGAGAGAGAGAGAGAGAGAGAGAGAGAGAGAGAGAGAGAGAGAGAAAGCAAGAGAGAGGGTGTGATAGAGAGAGTGAGAGAGAGGAAGAGAGAAAAAGAGAGTAAGAGTGAGTAAGAGAGAGAGAGAGACAGAGTGAGAGAGAAAGAGAGCGATAAAGAGCAAGATAGAGCTGAAGAGAGAGAGTGAGGGTGAGAGAGAGAGTGAGAAAGAGCAAGAGAGCCAGACAAAGCAATAGAGAGAGGGAAAGAGAGATAGAGATAGAGAGAGAGAGAGAGCAAGAGAGAGGGAGAGAGAGAGAGAGAAAAGAGAGAGAGAGACTGAGAGAGTGCAAGAAAAGCTGGAGAGAGAGAGAGAGAGCGAGATAGAGAAAGAGAAAAAGTGAGAGAGAGAGAAAGAGAGCAAGAGTGCAAGAGAAGGCAAGATAAAGAGAGAGAGAGCAAGAGAGAGAGAGAGAGAGAGAGAGCAAAAAAACAGGAGTGAGAGAGATGGAGAAAGGGACAAAGTGAGAGAGAGAGAGAGAGCAAGAGAAAGCGAGAAAGCAAGAAAGCAAGAGAGAATAAGAGAGATCAAGAGAGTGACAAGAGAGAGAGAGAGAGAGACAAAGAGAGAGCTGAATTTTTGCATTTGCATTCATCAAAGACCCTATTACAACCAAAAAGCTAATGGGCTAGCTGCCCCTTTCAAAACAAAAACTACTATCCTCCTCAAGAATATCTAAAAATTCTTAAGGAGTACCCTTATTACAATCACCTGTATCCCAAACAAAAGAACTATCTATAGCACTATGTGCACAAAAGTGTGCAGCCTTGTTGAATCTCCTGTGTGTATGTATGAAAAGAACTTGTTGGAATTGCTTAATCCAATCACAGCAAGTCCACTCTTCAGTATTCCGTTTCCACATATCTCTGTATTTAAACTCCATCATGTATTTAATTACACTAGCATTATCCCCTTCCACAATTAATCCTTTAAGCTCAAACATCCAATCTGCAATAAGCTTACCAATGAATTGAACAGCCATTAGCTCAACATGTGTGCTGTCCCAATGGCATAACTTCCATCTAGCTGCCACAATCAAATTGCCATGCCAGTCCAGAATCACAATTCCAACTCCTCCAGCATTAGATTTGAAAAGAGCTCCATCCACATTGATCTGTAACCAACCTGTAGGGGGGGGGGACACCAAAAAGAAGGTTGATACAATCCAATGGATTGAACAGCATCCCGTTGCTACAAGTGAATTGATAGACCATCTTGCTTCAAAACTCCAATAATATTTGCTACTATGAAACCCGGTGTGAATCTCTCCTTGCCATGCTTTATTGCATTTATGTTCACCCAATTGTGATAAACCGAAAGACAATACAATCTGATGCCAATGCTATGACCATCCTTCTTTAACGCCATCTGGAATTCAGCAATACAGGTAAACCGAGGGGTCTGAAATCCCCACGCATCTAATGTCTCCAGGGTGCTTTCCTACTATAACCTATTATCATGGCTTATTGAGTAGTAAAGCTATCAGTAACTCTAACACATATAGGCTTGTTGAGACTAATATAATACTATTTGAGTATTGGACTTGTACTACAATAACTATTTGAGGTTGTTAGATTAAAATATCTTTTCAATCTGAACTTTGAGGTTTTGGCAAATTTGAATATGAATATTCAATATTTATAATAATTGCATATTTAGTTGCTTGGAAGCACTAGCTTGCATTTTTGTAGTGATAGCAACATAGATGATTTTAAATATTTATTTGGGGTTCAATGTAATCAAAATAAATATTTAAAAAACCCTATCTTATACGAAAATTTCAACTTTCATCAGATTTTTGATATTTTGAAAATTAAAAAATGCCCCCTATCTTGTAGGAGAATTTCTAAAATATCTTAGAAATATTATTCCTTTATAAGGGAATAATCTTCAACTTTCTTTTCTAAGAATAGTACTTCTTCAGATATCTTCCATTGATCGGGGGCATAGGTCATCAACCTTCCATATTGATAAGTTGATAGGCTCCTCCCTGGTATACCTTCTCGATAACAAAAGGTCCTTCCTAGTTTGGTTCAGATTTACCACTGATTTTTTGATGTGAGATAATTTATCTTCCTAGCACCATAACTAGTTCTCCTTCTTAAAATGTTTGATGGTGTACCATACAGTTGAAAGATTTTATCATTCTTGCTCGATAAATTTCTAAATTTTATTGAGCTTGGAGTCTAACTTCATGTAGAGCATCAAGTTCTTTCATTCTCAAGAAATCATTTTGTTCTTCAATGAGGTCACACTAAACAGCTACTCGAAGTGACAATAATTCAACTTCATGTGGCAACATAGCTTCAACTCCAAATGCTAATGCATAAGGAGTTGCTTTCGTTGGTGTCTTGTATGTGGTATGATATGCCTATAATTCTTTTGCCATCTTAGTATGTCATTCTCTTTTATTTTTAATGAGAATTTTCTTGAGTAGCTTTACGAACATTTTGTCAAAGGTTTCTGCTAATCCATTGGCTCTTGGATTATAGATTTAAGAATATCGTCAATCAATTTTATGTCACTCAATGAATTTGTAAATCTTAGTACTTTTAAAAGCTAGACCATTTTTTAATATTATGTGATGAGGTACACCAAATATGTAGACAATATTATGAGGAAAGAAGTTAATCACATGATTAATTGTGCCTTCTTTGAATGAAACTATTTCAGCCCATTTGGAAAAATAGTCTATTGCTGCTAATATAAAGTGGTGTCCAACATATGATCGTGAATCAATTGGCCTTACTATATCTATCCCCCAGCATTCAAATGTTTAGGATATTATAGTGGGATGTAATGGATTTGGCAGTTGATGTGTGATATTAACATGAATTTGACATTCATGACATATATTTGCATGGTTGGTGCAGTCCTTTACCATTGATGGACAGTAATAATCCATTCTTTTAATTTTAATGGCCATTTAAGGACCCATTTGATGTGCATTGCATAATCCTTTGTGAACTTCATAAATAACTTTATCACCTTCGTCTTTCTCTAAAAAACATAGCAACATTTGATCAAATGAACTTCGATATAACGTGTTGTTGACAAACTCATATCACAAAATTCTTTCTTTTTGTTTATATCCGTAACTACTGATTTATCTACTATGAGTTTGATTTCTTTGAAGTAGTCGATGAAAGGCTGCCTCCAGTCATTTTACACTTCAATTTCTAGGCATTCAAGTTAGGATTCAGAGGCTTTGCCAAATTTTCTTCTTGTAATCATTTGGGGTTTATATGATTGATTTCTAAGAATAATTTATTGGGGAGGTTTAGGAACAACCAAAGTTGTATCCTACTTGCTTGAATTTAGTGACCCCTCTACTTACAAAGAACATAGAATTGTTGACTGTAGTACTCGACGAGTGTTGACACTAATTAATATAGGCTCATCATTTATGCTTGTCATTTATTTAACTAATTTCAATAAAGAATCTGCTTGACTATTATGAGCACGATATATTTGAATTAGTGTAACAATTGTAGTTTTTTTTTTTCTATGAGCTTGAGAACTCGTCTATAATAGTAAACCAATCCGACTTTGCCTATTTTATAAATACTAGTACTTAATTTATAACAAGTTGAGAATCACCAAAAATTTTGTGGTCTTGAATTTCCATTAAAATAATCATTTTGAGACCCACAATTAAAGCTTCATATTCTACTTCATTATTGGTTCTAAGTTAAGTTAAACCAAATGAATATGTCATTATCCCTCTATTAGGTGCTATGAAGTTAAGACCCACATTTGCTCAAGCTTTAGGGTGGTTGGGAAATTATGCAATTTAATTAATGATGCACCATCAAACTACATTTCCCACATTTGTAATTTCCTCTCCTTTTAGAATAACTAGAATTTATTCATCAGGCAGATCATCATCGAGTGGTGAGTCTACAGGAATGGCAAGTGTCACAAGAAAATCTATTAAGATTTTCCCTTTCATAGCTTTTTATGGAACATATGTGATATCAAATGTAGAAGTATCACTGTCCACTTGGCTAGGCAACTAATCAACGCTAGTCTTGTCATCAAGAACTTCAGTGAATCGATCTTTGATATCAGTGTAATTTTATAAGATAGCATATAGTGGCAAAATTTTTAGACAGCAAAAATTAATGTCAAATAGTTTTTCTCAGTTAAAGAGTAACGTATTTCATCTTCAGGTGCCATTTTGATTTGATTATATCCAAACGACCCATCCATAAATGAGAATATATCATAGTTGGACAAATAACAAACTAATAATTTTGATATTGGAAGTGGAAAGTCATCTATTGGACACGCCTTATAAGGATCTCAAAAGTTGATGCATATGCGAATTTGTTTGTTCTTCTTTTTCACTGGGACAATATTAGCTATACAATCAACATATATCTTTTATCGAATGAAAACTTCTTTGATAAGCTTCTTGGTTTCTACAATCACTTGCTCTTCAATCTCTAGCCTCATTCATCTTGGAGCATACTTAACAGGTACTGCACCTAATTTAATGGCTAATTTGTGAACAGTTATATCAGGGGATAAGTCTGACATTTCATCGTATGTCAAAGCAAAGTAGTCATTGAAATCACTGATTAATGCTTTCATCTTTTCAACTTTATTCTTGGAAATAATAACATTTATAAAGGTCAGAAGAGGGTCCTCATCAGTTCCTAGGTTTATTTCTCTTAGCTCATCTATGGTACCAACCTGTCCACCATCTTCAAGTTCTTCAATTGCAGGTTTAGTTTTTATATCTTTCTCTTCATTTAAATATATCTTTAATAGTCAGACATTTATCCTTTATCGCATAACATACATTTTTTTAGTATGTTCTACTACGATAAATCCTAAAACTTTTGCATCACGACTACCCATCTTTGATAATTCTTGACACCATATTCTTTGAAAGAAACGTGCTCATCGCCAAGTAACTATATTATGAACTCTAGCTTTTTGTATCATTTGCTAAATTCTTTTGGGATAATATAAAGGCATTTATGTAGGAATTATCTTTGCATCCTCATTAAAACTCCTAAGCTTGTCAATATTTTCTTCTTGATACTCTCCAAATTTATAAAACAACCTTCCCGATCCACAACTTTTGCATGGAGGAGGAACATAAAATGTTTTAAGCTCTTCAACATTATGAACCTCACAAGATACAATTTCTCTAAAATGTTATGGAGGGTTCAGTGTAACTACAAAATTATTTTTCTTTGCCTTTTCTTTAATCAAAAGCTTATAGGTTTCACCGATATCATCATCTTTCTCTATGTCACTTTTCAAATGAAGTACAACTTTATTTTATTTAGATAATGTCTTAGCCAATTTAGGAAGATTTGATGTCACATTCTTTCGTCCTATATGCTTTTCTTCAACTTCTTTGAGTTATTTTGTACTCCTTGAGGTCGATGCTTTAGCTTCAAAAAATTTTATTGACATCACTTCATTTGGAATAATGTATTTTGCATCATCATAAGTTTTTTACTTCGTGAATTGCTAAGTGTTGTATATCTATAGAAATCCAAAATTCCTCTCCATCATTTAGATACTTCATGCATTGGTGCATAGTTAATGAAATAAGGACATTCTTTTGGAGCCAAAGTCTACCCAAGAGTGCCTTAAATGAAGTATCAACATCGATAATATGCAATTTGTCTTATGTCTACAATTCTATAAACTTAAGAGGAAGAACAAATGACCCTATAATTTTTTATCCTTTCTCATTAAAGCCGTGCACATTAAGTTTATCTGGCCTAAGATGTTGAATATCTAGAAATAATTAATGATCTTATCATACACAAGCTCATGAGGTTTATGGATGACCGAAGGTTAATCACGATTCTTCTTATTATGATGCCATCATTTTTTGCTGAGATATACAGAGGATGATTATGCTCCGTAGTCCCCAACATGAGATCTTCTTCAGAGAATGTAATAACAGGTTCATTTCTGGCATGAAGAACTTCTCTCAAACATCTTTCTATTAAATATGCTTCATATCTCTCAGGATTCTTGAGAGCTTGTATCAAAGTTTCCTGAAGATCTTTTGACATTAGAAGAGCTTCATAGATGATGAGTTGTGTTGGGATTTTTCTCAAATGGGAAATAATGTTATACTATATCTCTTTATTTATATCATATTTCTTCTTATAATCTTTAGATAATCTTTAGGATGATTTATTTATTGATGATTATATCTTTTATATTGTCTTTGCTTGATAATCCCTTTTTTAGTAGTGGTGGCAGTACTTTACACTTCTCAACTATACTTGAGCCACCATATTCGACTTGGTCTCATATGATGAAGTTTTTGTTTTATGTTTAGAGTCTTCATTCAGCTTTACATGCCTCATTTGGGATGCAGTTTGTTGATATGTCTCATCATCATTTGGAAAACACAACTCTTCTTCTGAATTATAATCTGTTTGTAGCACCATCAGATAAGACTTAGATATTATTTTATCAGCATGCCCATTTTTCATTGATATAACATTTTCATGTTCATCTTTTTCATTCATTTTTGTAGGAGACATTACCGTCTAGCCGCTATCATGATTTTTGACAAAATTTCATTGAAAAGTATTCAATACCCTTGAGATGACTTGATATGTTTCTACATCGAGTGGATCTTCATCTTCTTATTCATTATATTCCATTTCTAATTGTTCTATTTGAAGATCAGACATAAAATCTGCAAGTGTTATATGTCGCCTCAATTATTATTGATAATCTTCCAAATTATTGATGATCTTTTAAAGTACAATCATCTTCGTTTCCTCCCAATATTAATTTTAACTGGAGTTTAAACTTGACATAATGCTTTTTTTTATCATCTTTAAGAGTAGATTATTTTTCTTTATCAATTCTCAAAGATGATGTAGAATATATCTCATCCCTTCTAGTGTCCTAGCCTTATTTTTTTAGGTCTATCTAAATGATATTAAGACTTAGACAGGTTTAACTTTTCAAACTCAGCTACTTTATCTAGTAGCTCTTGATAAGTATTGATTGAGGACATACATAAAAATGGTAACATCTTATCATTGATATTTCTCATTAGCAGTTGAATGACATGCTCTTCTTCTAGTTGTTGTTTTCATTTCAAACTCATATTGCATCAGCGAGTTATGTACTTTGTCACTAACTCAACCTTTTTTTATTTCCCTAAAGCAAGGTCATCAATAGTAGTCTTCTAGTTAGCACTGCCGAATCTTTTTACGAACATATTATTCAATTTTATAAATATCTTAACATAATCATTAGGAAGTTTGGTGAACCATTCAAAAGTAGTTGCAGTCAAAATACTAATTAATTGGGGAAAGAGTAGAGCATCAACGCCTCTAGTATTTCCATAAGTTGCTTTAAAATGAGCCAACTGTTGTTTAGGATAGCCAGTTCAATTAAAAGTGTTAAACTTAGGCACTAAATAGCCTTTAGGTTATGGCATCTGATCGTACTAGGCCAGAGTCAGGCGACCCTTGCTCATAAATTTCTCTACTTGCTTAGAGGTAATAATAACTTTAATATTTTCATTGATGATTGATTCTAGTTGTGGTATCATCACCGGCTCAGATGTACTTTCAACATATTGATGAGTTTGTAGATGAACAAGTCGACCACCCTCATTTCCTTCTTTATTTATGGTTCGTATTCCACACACTTGGGATATTAGATTCATTAGTAGATTAGTAGGAATATTACTCGATATTTGATTATTATTTGGATAATTAATTATGTGATTATTAACTTGTTGAGTAAGTGTAGGAGTAGTAATGATGTTCTTTTACACTAACTACATCATCGCAGTCATCTGTGTATCGTTTATGTCATCTTACTATTTAGTTTTGATATCTTCTTATCTTTCTCCTTTATCTGAAATTTCAAACGTCTTTGTACTTGTGCCAATGTTTTAGAAGAACTTCTTGTTCATCATTTTGACCATCACCTAAGGGGACTTCTTCTTCTCCTAACTACTTGTATTATGCTTGATCTTCTTGAGAGGTTGTTGTTTTGAAAGAAGTCGGCACCGCTTTGTTGTGTCATCGGTAGACACATGTTTGAGGTAGCTCATCACCATGCCCCCCCATGTATAATACCTTAACCTTCACAGTCTCTTCATCTTCATAATTTTCTTGTACTCGAATCTTAGAGTGATGCTTCCATCGAATCTTTGGTTCTACATGTGGTTTATGAACTTCTTCAATTGGAGGAGTACGACCAAAGTTGACCTTCTTTTGAGAGGCTGAAGTTAGTTAGCAATATGATTCCTTGGAATATTCTCTGAGGTGTTGCTTATTGCAAATGGTAGTAATAGGAACATTTTCCTTAGGTACCAATTATTGACGATTTTTATTAAAGGCGGATCTCTAGGAGGTTACTCCAGATGTTACGCCTATACTGACTTTCTTATGCACTAATCTTCTTTCAGGAGGTCTCAGCCTCTAAACTTTATTACATTTCCATTGGGATCTTTTAATAGCGGATTCCTGAACGTGAGCTTTAGGATCCATGCTCCAATGTTCACCACATGGAGTTAGTTTTAATTTTTCTTGAGTTATACCAGTAACTCTCTTTGTGGGATTCTTTTGGCCTTGAGTGTCAATGGCCTTTAATATTTCTTTTTTATTAGGCCATTTTCTCTTGCAACTTTCAAAACTCTATGCACCCTAGAAGATAGAGTTTCATGCTTCTTCTTTTAAAGAGATGGGGTTTGGGGCCACTGATCCCAAAATGACTATTTCAACTCACCAGTAAAGATATTCCTCTTCAGCCATTTTAGATCTATAAACTTATTCTGGGTGAGAACGTTAGCTTCTGGCTATAAGGCTGGGAGTATTGATGGATGCAGTGGTATTGTTGGTTGAGCTCGTAGCTCTGTATTCAAATTTCTCCTCTTCCTTCTAGATAATCTTCTTCCGGATGAGGAAGTTTCATGATCATACCTTCTTGGTATGAAAGGCTCAGTTGGTAATATGATAATGTTTGATAAAATTGACAAAGTCTTCTGTTTGACATTGGTCTTCTTCATAGTTAGAACTTCAGGGTGTGAGAGCCTCTCGAAGACTGAGTTTCTATTTTGTTGAACTTCTTTAGCAGTAGCAGCTCTAGCAGCTCATGACTGCTACATGGAATAAGTTCATTATGCATTAGTTTCAACATAATTATGCCTCTTAGTATGTCTTTGAATAATTATGCCATGAATAGGTACGACATCAGCCTTTGTAGTAGCTGCAGCTACCAAATTGGATGGTGGCTTCAGATTCTCCAATATAAATGATGGCATTAGCTAGTTGAATGCTAGCACCTCATCCTAGTTGGATGGTAAAGGGTGTATTCTGTAGTTCTGTTCTTCACAAATGAAAGGTAAAGGTTAAGAGTCAGAAACTTATACATCAACCAACACTTTCAAAGTGCAGAAACTAGACTATATATATATTGTAATATTTAAAAATCCCAATTTTAATTAATTTATTAGAATTTTAATAATTTCACTGCTATTATATTTTATGTATATCTAGCCAAAGATGGAAAGAGAAACTAATCCCTAGCGGAGTATGTTGCAACCCATGACCCCGAGTCTAAGATTTTGATGATGCCAAATAATGAGTGTTTTGGAACAATTTTTCATTGAATACTATTTTATTTTCTATTGTCCTTGAGTACTAACATTTCAGGAAGATCACAAGTGACTCAAGACGAAAGGAAGACTCAAGAACGGGTAGATTAGGAGTAGAGTCAGACATTGTATTTTTTCTATTTATTTATTTTTATTTTATTGAGTTGGCCACAAAATGCATAGAGTAAGAGCAACCATGCACACACACACAGGGGGAGAGTTTGTTTTTAAATGCAAAATGTAATAGAAATTCTTCTCTGGAGATCGTACTGCACGATTTTAATTCGTACCGTACGATCAGAGCTATGTGGACGATTCTATGAATAGATCGTACTGTACGAATATATTCGTACTATACGATATGTTCAGATCCAAAATCCTAGCTGTAGTTTAGTTTGAGTAAGTGATTTTGCGCCGTTCGTACTGTACGAACGTTTTCGTGCTGTACGATCTATTTTAAATACTTACTTAAATTAACCTGTAATTAGTGCATGAAATTCAGGCCTAATTAAATTTTGAACATCGTACTGTACGAACTTGATCGCACCATATGATGAACAGAGACGAAGTTTGATCGTCCCGGATATCATCCTGGACGATCTCTTGGTTTTGTCACATCGTACTATACGATAGTAATCGTACCATACGATGAACAGAGACGACATCTGATCGTCCAGACCATCGTCCTGTATGAATAGTATTTTGTGGATCGTACCGTACGATATTATATCGTACAGTACGAATTGTTTTTGAACTATTCGTACATCTTCGTACCAAGACGAGGTCTGTTTATAAAGATCGTACTGTACGATGTTGAATCGTACTGTATGAACAATAACAGCTACTTTTGAAATCAGAGGGTTTTTTGAGCCGTTTTTAGATGTCAATCAAGTCCTTTTTCAGTAAGAATCACAGAGGGGGTGAACGTGGTTAGAGAGGGATTCCAAGGGAGAGAGCTCTAGAGAAGTTCTTGAGGGTTGAGAGAGGAAGGAGGAGGTGAGCGTTGTGAGGGAGAAGAGGTGTGAGGGAGATCACAGGGTTGCTCCAAACTTGTTGCATCTTGCTCCTCTTGTGGCCCTGAAGGATTTGAGGAGGATCTCCAAGGTAAAGGCTCGTCTACATCCGTTACCTCAAGGTTCTCTGCCTTCTCCATGAGGGAGAAAAACGAGAAGGTTCTCTGTCGTCGTCAGGAGGGCAAAAATAGAGTTTGGCACTCCGCCACGCCGGGTTGGTGAAAGGGAGGTTTGTAAAGGCTTCTCCGCCTTGCCGAGGGGGGCAAAAGGAGAACTATTTTTTATAGTGAAAATCCCGGAGCGGAGGACTCCGGGGAGTGGACGTAGGTCATATTTTGACCGAACCACTATAAAAATTCTTGGTGTATTTTTTCCTTATCGTCATTTACTTTTTACTTGCATTTAATTTTCATAACTATTGCATGGTAAAATTTGTGGAAGAAACCTTGCTTAAAATTTTGTTGTAAAATTTCAAAAGAATAACAAAAAGATTAGAACTCCTATTTAGGGTTATTTTTATTGAGAAAAAAATTTTCACAATTCCCCCCCCCCTCTTGTCATTTAGTAATTTCAGAGTAGCCATAAATTTGTTGGCTCCAAAAATTCCATTACGCTCTCGTCCTCTCCGCGTCATATATGTTTTTCTTTTGTTTGTTAATGATAGTGGAGAGTTTTAACAATTTTAGTTTCTGAGTGAATTTTCATAAGGTAGATTGGGTTTTAGATAAGATACTACCTAGAGATTTCACCCTAATTTTTTGAGAACTTTTTGATCTGAGTTCTGGTTTCTTATAGGCGCAAGTCCCTATAGTTAATTATCCCTCCTGATAATGAGAGAGAACTTTTGATTAAGGCTAGTCATTAAAGAGGTTATATAGGTTGTAAATCCAACGTATAATAACAACAGTTTTAGGGTTTGAATTTGATTTTTATAGTTTAAAATTTACACCATTAACTTAAAACTAGTGGTGGGGGGAATGAAGACAAGCCCGATCAAGTTCCCATGATTCTATCATTTTGGGTGACCATGTTCCCTGGTCTACTTAGTTAGAGATTATAGTCGATCCAATCTGACAAAAGGCACCTTATTGGCAACCATGAGTTGCTTCATCCAATATACCTTGTAGAGTTGGGTTGGAGTTTGTCTAAAGAGATATATTTAAATGAACCTTTGCTGACATAGGGCTTTATGTCTACCCTATGATTCATTATTCAAGGGTTTGAAACCTTTATGGAACATATAGGCTTTGGCCGTGATCGTAATATAATTGTGTTATTTTGCAACAAAATCACCTTATCGGAGGGCATGTTGCACATCTATGCTGGCAAGTGATTATTTGAGAATAATTTTTAGTGATACACCCGATATACATTTGCTCTTTGTGAGCTGAGGTTAATTTAAAAATTATCACCATCGATAAACGATTGCAAGAGGTGGATGAGTTTTAGTTTCAAGTTTTTAGGTGATAGGTTTCATCTTAGGAATTTAGACTTTTGTTAGTTTTGGTATTTGATCCCTCCGATTGAGATTTTGCGTCAACATGACCTTCATTAGGGTGATGTTAAACTCACTTGTATTTTTGTAGAAATTTAGAAGGCATCTTGCAATTTAAGTCATGTCGACTCCGATCCTTTTGAGGAGGATGATGAGACTTGAGTATTTGATCCTGCTCAGCATTCTCAGACATTTGTGTTTGTAATTTTAACATGTTTGTCCAAGCACATGTAGGGATTTTGCACTTCAGTTTAGTGGGACCATATTTAATACATAAAAGAGGATTTTAAAATATTTAAATATGATCCATTGTGCTAGTGATTTCATTTAGAAATGTCCAAGATTTCATTTAAGGGCTTATAAATACCTTTTGTTAGCTTGGTTAAGTATAATGCGAATGCGGCGGTGTTAAAAGTATTATTTGTTGCTTCTTATAGATGTGTTGTAGTCCTTTCACATTTGTCCACATACATCGTGTTGAACATATAATAAGCCTCCTTCAATGGCTCGTAGGCTTTTATAATTGTTGTATTCATTTAATATCTTGTTCATACACGATATTTTATGTGTATGGCATGTCTCCTTTATACGAAGTGTCGTGTTCATTGCAACTTGTTACATTCTTTGCATGTTGAGTTCTTTTATCTGTAGGGGTTTATTGTATAAATAAGGAGTCTTCTACACTAACTCGTAAGAGCTTTCACATATACTCGTAAGCATGATACATGAAATATTGTTATTTGCAATCAAATTAACAAACTTGTTTAGAGTTGAATAGAATTGATTGTGCATAGATGTCATTCACTTCGAACTTATTGAATGCATCAAACTGTTATGCTTGTGGCACATTGCTTCTCTTCACTTATAAGAGATCTATTACACTAGAGCATATCCACCACCGTTGATTGCACTGTACTCAAAAGTTGCATTCATCACTAATTTCCAAGTGATTATTATTTATTAATGTTGTATTTATTTTAAATCAATTAAAATAGCAATATGATGGTGTGAGGGCCCCCTTATTGTATCGATAGATATTTTTTTGAATGACTTGGATTTATCACTTAGCAATTATATTTTCAACTTGATTGTATTTTTATTAATTTAAGTTTCAATTCCTTATATTTTAGTTTAAATTCAATTCCAAGTGGCTTATTAAAATTTAAGTTCTTATAGTATTGTTGAGTGCATGTCTAGTTCAAGTTCGATTTTGAGTCCAAGTCCAACATTATTTGATCAATTTTGATTTCAATTTTTTTTTTTTTTATGTTTGAATTATGTTCAAATCAATTTTTAATTTTGTTGTTCAAGTCCCCTATTATTTACAAAAATTTTTGGTAGTCTCCCAGCATCCCCTCCCCACGAGGAGAGGTTGGACCCTTTTGGCTCGACTTGGCCGATCAAATCGACAGCAAGGAGATTGGGAGAGCGAATCGATCTCATAAAGAATCTTCAAGTCTTCAATCCCTCAACCGGATCAGAAAGATAGCCAAGGGCTTCGGGGGACCGAATCAATCTCTGGACTTCCTTCAAGTCTTCAATATGTTGTGATCTTATTTGATTAATTTTATTTAATTTTATTTTGAAAACATTCTTTTATTCCCCTTACAAATTCAGCAGCCTTCTGGCGCCCCCTCCCAGCGAGGGGAGGTTTTGGAGGGCACTTGCCCTTTTGGCTCGATTTGGCCAGATCAAATCAATGGCGAGGAGGTTGGGAGAGCAATCGAGTCTTCAATCCCTTTGCTGGATCAACTCGACGGCCAAGGGCTTTGGGAGGCCGAATCAATCCTAGGATTTCTTTCAAATCTTTAATTTGTTATGATACATGTTATTATTATTATTTTAAATTTAAATTAATTTTAAAAAAAAAAAATTGGCAGCCTTTCGGCACACCCTCCCCATGACGGGAGGTTTGGGTGGGCACTCACCCTTTTTGCTCGACTTGGCCGGATCAAATCAACAACAAAGAGATTTGGAGAGCGATCAAGTCTTTAAGTCTTCAATCCCTCAGTCGAATCAGCTTGACGACCAAAGGTTTCGAAGGACCGGGTCAACCCCGGGACTTCCTTTAAATCTTCTCACCTGTTTGAATTTATTTGATTATGTTGTTTATTTTTATTTAAAAAAAAAAATATTTTTGATTCCCCTTGAAAATCCGTTAGCGACTGAGATCTATGCAGAGGAAGAAGAGGCAGGCGTCGGTGGCTGTTGCTAGGGCACGGTGGTTGAGGTCCAACGTGTGATCAGGTGGAGTCATCAGCAAGTTAAGCTGAAGTCAATCCGAGGAAAAGGTGACAAGCCAAGGACTGGCTAGGTCAGGTCAACTAAGAATTTGGAGGAGGTCAATTTTCTCGACAACAGGAGTCGGGCTCGATGGACGAGGTTCGCACAGAAGAGAGCAGGCGGACATCGACTGTCGAAGGCTGGGTCGACTGTGCTTGTAAGTTTAGAATCCCCTCTATTTTTTGTTTCTTGTGTGCATGAGAGGAAGAGAACATCTGCGTGTGATGAGTGGGACAGTTACGTGATGGATCGTGGAAGAAGTGGGTCAGTGGTTATTCGAGCCTTGGAATGGTTGTCAGTTAGAGTCAACCCATGTGAAGCAAAATATTTTTTTAATCAAGATTGATGGTGTTGAAGAACGAGGAGAATCCCATTATTAGAATCCGGGTTTCAACTACATTCAAATGAAGTTCAAAGTAAGGTTCGATGCAAATCTGAATAAATATTTGAATTACAATAAATTTCATTTGTAACAAATTTTTATAAATAGTCTTCGAATATAAGAGTGTAATTTCATTGAAAGAAACTCTTGACATATTTTCACAAGAAAGCAAATACTCTATTATATATTCTCGATCATTCACTTTGGATATCCATATGCTGTATCAATTTAAGCATTAACAATTTCACATATTAATTAGTAAGAAATATGAATTGTATATATAGAGTAAACAAATTCTTTCTTATGTTTAACTTGCGAATTCAGACGACCAATAATATATCTATTGTTGTATGAAAGTGGTGATCCATAACTACATACATTCAATTGCTTTGAGTTGTTGAGTTATAATGTGAAGCAGTCGTCTTATGATACATACAAAAGAAATTTGCAAAGCTTTTTTGGTTAAGTAAGAAATTCTTGAAGAGTTTCCTTTAGTCTTCATTATTAAAAGAGAATATTTAACTAGCTCATTCATAATTATTTTTTTTTAAGGTTTTGGATTTTCCTACGTTGAAGAGGTTAGGTTGCATCAACTTTTTTTTTTTAGGTAAATAGGTTGTATCAACTTACTTGCTAAGAAAGGCATTTTAAGGTAGAGATACGTCAAGGAATTTTTTTTTATAAGGCTAGGTGAATAAAATCTTATTAGTTCTTTAATTATTGCCACAATTTATTTGCTTAATTGTAAAGATTTTACTATTGTTGTTGAATGAAAAGTAGATTAGCTTAACAATTTATTAACATAAATAAAGTAAATTAGTCAACCATAATTCCTATTTGTTAAGAGTTGAAGGATGCTATGTTATGTAATATTATTTTGAATATTGATTTTAGATTACCACAAACGCACAAGTGATTACAACTCAAAATAGAGATTATTTTAAATAAAGCTGATTTTCTATTAGAAATCAATTGATTTTGTGTAGTCTTAGAATCAAAATAAAATAGCTGGCTGAACGGGTTAAAGAATTGCCGACCAAGCTTTCTACTCCCAATAAGTGACCCCATGGGCTTCATTCCCGTCTTTTGTGACCTTTGAAGTTAAACATGCTAAGGGTTCAATTCATTGATTGAATGTAAGTGTATATTTTGGTTTATCTTATCGTGTATTATACAATAATAATAATTTTCAGTTCATTTCAGACAGATTCTCCTCACGGCATAAAATTTGCAGTAAACCTGATTTGAAAATTAAACATTCGATTGTCATGAGTGCAATGCTCCACATAGAGCATTGATCACTATAAGCTACAAAGCCAATAAATATCGATGATATTTTAATCTTAGAGACAAATTTCCATAAATTCTATATTAGAATAACATGGCTTGGAAGCTTTGCATACAACAGATGGAGTAATCAGATCTCCAAAAGAAAGTCATATTTCACCAGCAATCAGATGCAAAAATTTAAGTTCAGATGCGTTTAAAATGTTCTTTTATGAACCTTTCAGCGTGAGAAGGATACTTTTCTTTAATGTATGCTCGAAGGCATTTTTGATACGAGAAGTCAATCCAGACACCATCTGTCCGCACAACAAAGAGGCATCTTGAATTTCTAAACTGAGGATGCCGATCAACCTGATTTAAAATAAAAATAAAAAAACAAAATACAACACCGACCAAAAGACCAAAGCATAATCTTAATTAGTTTTCTCGAACAATACTAAAAAAATGAAAAATAAGAAATCCACTAAAAAAACTTCATGCCCAGAAAACAGAATTGTCCAGACCGTACAAGAACTTAAAAATATAACATCAAGAAAACTAACGAAGTACTGACCAAAAACAATGAGTTTATTTATCATATTACAAAATATATATTAGGTTACAGTGTCATAAATGATTTTATCGTTTCAGGCTTTACAAGCTCAAAGCCACTTTCATCATCCCCTTTCGAGCCATTTTCACCATTTAATCAGACTTAAATTGCGATCTTAACAGCTATTCAGAATTACAAGTATTTTACGAATCCCTGTAAAATCTAAGCTCTACTAGACAGGAGGAACTCCAATAAATTCTATTATCTTCACAGCGACCACAAGCATGAGATAAAAAAATTACCACCATTTAAAGGCCATAGTAGAGAAGTCCATAAAAGAGGGATGCTTGTAGAAGTTTTTGGGAGAAATATGCCTAGACCAATAAGAGGAAGGCCGCCACAAAGTTATATAGCTAGCAACCTGATTTACAACACCATAAAGAGCGACGCGAGATGGAGGTGGGTGGAAGCTTCTTGGCGATAAAATTTGAGATGAGTTAAAACTACAAAAGTAAATCTGGCCTGAGTCACATCACTTGTTAGTATTTGCAAATGATGGTTTGCCTCACAACTACAACGCCTTGAAAAACATGATTTTCTTTAAGTAATATATAAGTTCAAGGTTTGTCGCATCCTCATTAAATAGGGTAGCTAAATCAACATCTTCATCCCCTACACCTTAAAAAGATTTGTGTATTGACCAAAAGAAGCTTCATCTGTGGGGATGTCTCTGGTTGACTTCAACAAAGAATCTACAGATCCTGAGGACTTATCAACTTTATAGTACTGTCAAGTGATCATCGATGCTACAACATCAAGTACGCGGACTTTTGTGGTCCTCAAAGCATCATAGGTTACTCAATTTATAATGCCATCTAAGAAAGGTCCGTCTAAATCCATTCTAAGCCACAATATTATCTTACCATTTAATAATAAGATTTTCAACTCAAGATCATGATGCAATAATATTTTCAACTCAAGATCATGATGGCCGACGAAGGCAAGCTTCAATCCAAAATTGTTAATTAATATAATGTAAATGTAATTTTCATAGATACAAATATGAAAACCACGAAGGGCTGTTGCCGTTGAGGGTGTAACAGATGTTCCCATGTTTGATGGACACTATTTAGACTTTCTAATTCAACTCTATACTACAAGATAACTACTTAATCATGTTAATAACTTCGTTACAAAATAACCTGATGCATAAGATCGATCTAACATGCCCAAGATAAACCTGAGTGTTTCTTACCACCACTTGAATGCACACACTCAAGCAACAAGCCAGTGAAACAAAGAACCTAAAGTCACTAACAAGATAAGAAAGCCCACTTAAAAAAATTCAACAAGCTGCTTGAAGTAGGATTCATCCGGGAGGTATAGGCTCAAGAATGGATCTCAAACATCAGAAATGCTAAAACACCTGGTACATAGAGGTGTAATTCCAAACATACCCCAAAATATATTACCATCTCCCTTCTATAGACAATCACCCAATCTCTCTTATAGCTTCCTCAATGCCTTGTTTGGCTATAAACAAAATAAAAAGAACAATTCTAATATTTGTTTGCCAGTATTTTTAAGTCTACCTCTACATTTCTTAACATAGACCAAATTCAATACATCTACTCTCCTAACCGAGTCATCGGAAGACCGACGCTTTATGTGTCCAAACCATCTAAGGTGACTCTTTCTAATCTTGTCAACTATTATACTCTAACCTTTTCATGCATGTACTCATATTGCATTTTGTCACTAAGAGTGAAGCCACTTATTCACCTGCACATTCTCATCTTTGCAATACTTAACTTTATATTTCTCTTTTTAATGGCTAACATTCTGCGCCATAAAGCATTATAGATCTCACCACCATCTCGAAGAATTTTCCCTTAAGTTTGAGGGGTACTTTCTTATCACACAATAAACTCGATTCATTCCTTCCCTTCACCATACAACTTAAATTCTATTAATAATATCTTAATCTATTTCACCATCATTTTGAACAATAGACCTAAGATATCTAAAACTGTACTCTTATAAATGATTTGATAGGCCAAAGTCATAATCCCTCCACTGGATCTACTTTTACTAAAATTTAACTTTATGTATTCAATTCTATATCTATAAAAGTGAAAAACTTTAGACTATAAGATTAACCACCATAATTCAACTTTTTCAAATATTAATGTAATCCAAGTGAAATAGGAATATATTTGGTCAAATCACCTTATGTTCGAACACAACTAATAGCTCCTGCATACATACCCTTAATGACTTCAATATAATCATTATTAACTCCTTTCTTTTCTAGAACTCTTCATAGCACTTCCCTTGGAACCTTATCATATGCTTTCTCTAAATCAATAAATATTATATGTAGATCATCTTTATTCTCTCTATACTTCTCCATCAAACGTCTCAAAAAATTTATAACTTTCATAGTAGAACTACTGGGCATAAATCCTAATTAATTCTGATAAAAATTAGTTTCACATTGTAACCTAAGCTCTATAACTCTATCCCATAATTTTAATGTATGACACATTAACTTAATTCCTCAATAATTCACTCTTATGCATCATATTTATTCTTAAAATTAGGAATCAACACACTTATTCCCCACAACCCTATAGAATTCTCCCAATTTGTGACCGACCATACGATCTGTGATATAAATAGGTAAATGTTCCTTTCCATTATGAATAGCGATTGTATGGCCAATCATTGTGGGTATAATGGTAGATGCCTGAGACCAAGTCACTATGATTTCTTTCTCCTCCCTCCTGTTGAGTTTTTCAATTCTTCCCGCTAAATGATTAGCTACAAAAGAATTTTTTTTAGTGAACGTGTCACGGCTGAATATCATCAGGTTTAACAATTTTTCATCATACATTTTTATTAAAGTCATTCTAACTTTGATTTTACTAATACGACATTAAAAATAAAAATATCTATTTTCATTTAAGGTGCTACGATCATTAAAGTCAACTATATTTTCACAATCTTCATTGAAAAATTTATCAAATTATATCTTCGACCTTTGTTGAAAATTTTACTAATAAAAAATAGTTTTTGATCTTCATCCTTAATACACTTTGCTTGAACGTAATCCTTACTTTTTCTATATCTTTGTTTAACTAACTGTTAGGACGGCCCTAGGGCCAGTTGAAACGGTCCAACTTGGACCGATTTTTTGCTACAAGAGGAGGGGGTAGAACCAAGGGGAGGAGAGAGAGGGGCCGGTTGGAGAGATGGGGACCACAACTTAATTAAACTTGCTTTAGGATGGAAAATTTGAATTTTTGGTTATTTAGGGATTTGTATTTGTTCTCTTTATTTTAATTAGTTCATTTGGGAGAATTAGGGTTTTCATCTTGAGTTTGAAGTCAAATTTGAGATCTAGGGTTTGTTTCTTTGGGCTCTAAGCTTGGCTAGAGATTTGGTGAGCTATTTCTTCCTCTCGAATTGAAGAAACTTGTATTGTTTGTTGTTTTCCTGCATCCACTGGTGAAATTCTTCGTTTTTCTCTCAATTTTCTTCATATTTCTCAATATGGTTGCTGTACTGTTGCTGTTTTTTGCTGTAATCAGCAGTTTTCTTGTTGTTTTTCACCAATCACTGCTAGGTTTCTTGCAAAATCAAGTATTTCCTATCAAATTGGTATTAGAGCGTTGTCTTAAGACCATCGGCGGCTAAAATTCTAAAATTTCAGCAGAGCAATTTCATCCGAAAGAAGATCTTCTCATAAAGCTTGGGAAGAAATATGGCCGAGAAGAAGGTTGAAGTTTTGGAAGGAGAAATTGAGCAACAAAAATCAGATTTGGAGGAAAAATTTTCTGATTTCCAAAATCATATTTCAGCCAATAATGAAAGGATGGAAGAAAAATTCGTCGTGATGGAAGATATGTTGAGGAAATTGCTAAAAGTGACGACTGAGACAAATCTGGTGACATCGGAAGGAAGGGAAACTATCGGCGACCATGGAAGAGGTGGATACCCTAACATGCTTAGGGGAAAGGTAAAATCCGGAAGTGGAGATCTTGGAGGGGGAAGATGGAATGCTTCCTCTAGAACCACTTTCTAGGCAGGAGATAAGCACTGATTTGGACAGAAGAGCTGCTGATTTTGTAGGGAGAAGGGAAGATTTCTGTCGCAAACGTGCTGAATTTGAAAGAAGAAGAGGGGAATTTGATGATGGTTTTGGGTATGATCGCCAGTGGAAAGTTCGAGACAAGTGGGGAGCACCTCTTTGCAGAATGAGAGGTTATGGAGGATTCAGGGGCAACGGGGGTAACCCGAAGGTGAGGAAGCTGAAGATGCCCATCTATAAGGCCGAGGATGGCCATAGCTGGATCTACAAGGTAGAACGATATTTCGCTGTTGACGTAGGAAGAAAACCTGACGGCGATAGGCTGTCTTTAGAGGGGAAGGCACTGACAAGGTACCAATGATGAGAATGAAGCAATCCATCTGGAACTGGAGGGAGTTCAAAGAGTTCTTACTAGAACGTTTCCGAACCGGTAGGGGAGGAGACTTCTATGAGCAATACTTTGCCTTGACACATGAGGGGACTGTGGCAGATTACCGTGACAGGTTTGAGTACTTGGCCAGCAGATTAGACCGGCTCTCTAAGACAGTGTTAGAGGGGAATTTTATGAAAGGTCTTAAATCGGATATACAAGCAGCAATTAGGGTGATGAGGCTAAGAGATCTGAGGGAGGCCATGGAGCTAGCCCAATTGGTGGAGATAAGAATCAGGTTGGAATGAGGGGCATAGGGGGAGCAAACTTGTGGAGGGGGCGGGGGGGGTCGTACGGAATTACCACCCCTCTTAGGCTCCCAAGGCCAGCGACATAGGGAGTCTGAAGGAAGTGCCTAAGAAGAGAGATGGATAAGAGGGAAATTGAGGAAATTTCGAAAGGATGACTGAGAAGGAGATACAGGAGAAAAGGGAAAAGAGGTTGTGTTTTAGATGCGACGAAAAGTATATGTCAGGGCATAGCTGTAAGGACTGAACTCTTTTGATGATGAGGAAGCTGAAGAGGGAGGTAGGAGCGGGTAAGAGATGGAAGAGGAGAAGTTGCATCTGAATATGGCAAAAGTCTCTCTAAACTCAGTGATGAGATTCACTCCGAATCACACTACAAATGTAAAGGGAGAGAGAGCTGATAAAGAGGTGGTAGTGCTAATAGATAGTGGAGCAACCCACAATTTCATCTCCACACAGATTGTTGATTTGCTGGAGGTGACATTAGTGGAAACAAGAGGATATGGGGTGATGATGGGCACGGGAAAGGAAAAAATGGGTAGAGGAGTCTGGAGGGAAGTGGTGTTTACCATTCAAGGGATACAAGTGATGGAAGATTTTCTTCCCTTGGAATTGGGAAGCACTGATGTCATTTTGGAAATGAAGTGGCTACTGACCTTGGGAGAGACCAAGGTCAACTGGAAGACACTGAGGATGGAACGAGTGGTTGGGGGAAGAGAATGGTGATTCAGGATGATGCAGGGCTATCTAAGACTGGAATATCTCTCAAGTACCTCATCAAAACCATAGAAGAGGTGGAGGAGGACATTTGGTGGAGTTGCATCACTTGGAGGGAGTCAGATTGGAGGAGGACGACATTCTCTCTTCCGTGCAACCACTCATAGAACATTTCAGCGAGGTTTTTCAACCTCCCTAGGGTCTACCACCATAGAGGGAGTTGGAGCATGCCATTACTTTGAAGGGGTATCGCCGATCAGTGTATGTCCCTACCATTATCCTCAAATTCAAAAGGATGAAAATGAAAAGCTTGTCCAGGAGATGCTGGAGGTTGGGATTATCAGGCCGAGTGTGAGTCCTTTCTCTGGTCTAATCCTACTAGTCAAGAAGAAGGATGGGACCTGGCGGTTCTATTTAGACAATAGAGCTTTAAATAAGGGGACAAAGCTAGATAAGTTCCATATTCATGTGATTGGTGAGATCTTAGATGAATTGAATGGGGTAGTCATGTTTTTCAAATTGGATTTGAAATCGGGGTACCATCAAATCAGGATGAGGGAGGCAGATATTTCAAAGAAAACTTTCATGACACATGAAGGGTAATATGAGTTTCTGTTAATGCCATTCTGGCGTACTAACACCCCTGCTATTTTCAGTCTTTGATGAATAGGATGTCCAGGAAGTAGCTCAGGAAGTTTGTTATGATGTTTTTAATGACATCTTGGTGTACAGTAAAACTGAGTATCTGGAGCACTTGATGGTGGTCCTGGGAGTTTTACAGGAGCATTAACTAAGGGCCAATCTAAAGAAGTACAACTTCGTCCAATCCAATGTGGAGTACTTGGGACATGTAGTGTCCGAGGTGGGAGTGGAGGATGACAAAATAAAAATTGAGGCAATTTAGAAATGTCCTATGCCTAGGAACCTAAGGGAATTGAGAGGTTTCCTAGGACTGATTGATTACTACAGGAGATTTGTGAGGGGGTATAGTACCATAGCTTGGCCCTTGACCGAGCAACTGAAGAAGGATAATTTTTTGTTGGGAAAGGCAGCGACTCAGGATTTTGAGAAATTGAAGAAAGTCATGACTACAGTTCCAATTTTAGTCCTTCAAGACTTCAGACAGATCTTTGTAGTAGAGACCGATGCATCGGGATATGGGTTGGGGGCAGTACGGATGCAAAATCACATACATATAGCATACTTCGGTCAAGTGTTGTCAACCAAGCCTAGATTGAAGTCGGTGTAAGAGAGAGAGCCAATGGCTATTGTTTTGGATATTAAGAAGTGGCGCCCTTACTTTTTGGGTAGATATTTCATTGTCAGGACATATCAGAGGAGCTTGAAGTACCTATTAGAGCAAAGGATGGTGATTGAGGAACATCGGAGATGACTGTCCGAACTATTATGCTATGATTTTGAGATCAAGTACAGGCTTGGTTTGCAAAATAAAGGAGCCGACACCTTATCCAGATGTGACGGGGAATTTCAGGAGTTGGTTGTTTCAGTACCACTGATGGTTGATCGGGGGGCCCTCAAGGAAAAAATCATGCATAATGAAGAGTTGAGAAAATAATGGCGGATTTGATGAACGACAATAGTAGCCATCTAAGTTACTATATTGAGGGGAAGAGACTCTTACATCATGGAAGGTTTATGATGCCACGAATCTCCATCCATATTCCCCATCTATTACAGGAGTGCAATTGGATGCCATTCTAGAGTAGAAAAGGCATATAAGATACTTGCTGCTTATTTATACTAGAAGGGAATGCATAAGGATATGAAGGAGATAATGGAGAGGTGTGAATAGTATCAGAGAAACAAGTATATGGTTATGGCTCCAGGAGGGTTACTACAACCGTTATCACTACCAAACAAAGTATGGGAGAAAGTGTCCATATATTTCATAGATGGCCTACCACGATCAGAGGGGTTCATAGTTATAATGGTGGTGGTTGATAGGCTGAGTAAGTATACAAATTTCATCGCCTTATGACACCCCTACACCTCTGTGACAGTGGAAACCGTATTCATCAGGGAGGTGGTTAGACTACATGATATTCCAGAGTTGATATTGTTTGATCGAGACAAAGTGTTCCTCAGCCAGTTTTGGAGGGAGCTATTCAAGTCGATACCATCATCATTGCTTGTTAATGCTTGTATACATTATAACCTTTTTATCCTTGCTTGTAAGTGGTATCCCCCATTCGATGCAGCTTTCTTTCAAACTTGTAGACAACACACATGCCTTTCACAAGCTAGGAAACAAACGTAGCATGCATGATATTCCCTCTACACTTTCTTTTGCATTTTCTTGCAGATACATTGAGTTTCTTATGGATTTCATCTTGATGATCAAGATCACCATTTTTTTTTAAAGGTGCAAAACGCAATATATATTCCTTCTTTAACAATTTAACAAAGGAAGGAGGAATACTCTTGCTACTCAAATCATCCAAAAAAAAATAACATTATTAAGAGCAAACTTAGCACACCAATCTGCTAACTTATTACAATACCTAACAGAAAAATTAAAAATGACATTTTTGAACTCTTTTAAAAATGAAAGCTCTTCCAAATAATCACCATTCTTTCCCATCTCCTTCTTAAACCAATCTTGACAAAATCTGATCACATTGCAATTATTACCTTTAATAATGATTCCATTAACTTGAAACATTCAATTTTCTATAAACCGGCCCAATGAAGAGATAACAGAAAACTCCAATTGATAGATATCCCAACGAATACCATTAAAATCAAAAGCAAGCAATAATCTACCCTTATGATCCCGAAATACACCACCAATGCCAGCCAAATTTGAGCTTGATAAAGATGCATCCATATTTACTTTAATCCAATCGGGAGGAGGGTGCCAAATATTAGAAGACAGTTGATAAGACTAATTCACACCCCAGAGACGTGAGTATGAATTCAAATGAACCACAAAAGAAAAGCTAATAGAATTTGTTGCAATACCAGTGATACTATTTTGAGATTCTCCATGAAATAATCTATTCCTTGATTTCCAAATTAAATAGACTGTTGAACAATACACATTAGCTAAGAAAGCATCTTTACCAGAAATATATTCCAATTCCTTATAACAATCTTCCATAGATGAAAACATAGGCAAAAGAAATCCCCACCTGTTCAAGCACATTATTACTTGAGAAATCCTAACATATTTCACCACCACATGTTCAGAATCTTCAATCTCACAATAACCTCACAGATAGAAGTTCATATCCCTCAACCTTCTATACATAAGAAAATTAAAAGGAAGATCATCATTAAATAGTCTCCACCAAAATGTCTCAGGCCCGAGAATTCAGCTTCGGCTTTTTAACCCATTTCCAATACACCATATCTGATTTCACCTAACCCGCAGCCTCCCAAGCCAATGCAGTTAAAGATCTCCCTGAATTTTGATGAATAAGCTCCAACTTATCTTCTTCAAGATCTTGAACAATCTTAGTTTGCTGAATAAAATGCAACAACTGATCTCCGAAAAATTCCTTCAGCTCTGCGACATTCTAGTCTCCATTTAGAATAAATTTATCTAACGTGATTTCATTATCTTCAAAACATGTTACAAAAGTAGGCCATTCATTTATCCTCTTATCTAGCAACCAAATATCTTTAAACATTCTAATAGACTCACCATTAGCAATTCTCCACCTCACTATAGGAGCCAATGCTTTAGCCCCAACCGAAATAATCATTCAAGAAGCAGAACAGCTTCAACTCACCACCCCAACTGACCGAACCATATTTAGCATTAAAAATCTTTGAAAGAAGCAACTCGGAATTTGTGAAAACCTTCCACGCCAATTTAGCTCTTAAAGGTCCCCCTTTGTTTGAACAAGAATGCAATCCACGTCCACCACAACTCTTTGGCATACACAAAACCTCCCAAGATACATAATGAAGTCCATTTATACCGTTCTGCTTATGCCAAATGTAATTCCTGCACATCTTGTCTAACTCCTTCAAAACTCCCCTAGGAACAAGAGAATGAGCAGATAAAAACAACAGAAATGAGACTACTGATTTGACGATAATAAGTCTCCCACCAAGGGAAATGAATTTATATCCCCAAGTATTGAATTTACCTAATGCTTTATCAATAATGTTCTGAAAATCAGAAGCCACCATTCTGCTAAAAGCAATCTTGACTCCCAAATAATTTAGTTATGCACCGTTTTAAAGCCCATAATATGGGAAATCCTTTTTTTCTTCCTCCACCTAACATAATTACCAAACAAAATAGAGGATTTATTAGAGTTAATACATTGACCAGACCACATACAAAAATTCCCAACAATTCTCTTTATTTACTTAGGGGCTGTTTGGTATGCAGTATTAGGGGGGTAAAGTAAAATAAATACATGTATTTGTTAAATTAAGTTGCTTGGTTCATTTTGTGCGGAGCAAAAGTAAATATTCGGATGTATTAGCCGTGTATTAGGGGCCTGTTTTGTGCGAATTTGAAATTCATCGGAAGAAATCTTGGAATCATCGTCATTGCTGTTCGGCTTCATTGCTTCGCAGGAGCTGTAAGATTGCACAAGAGGCTTCTTCGGCTCCTTCGTTCTTGTTCGACTTCGCTCCTTCGTCGACGTTCCTTTGCCTGTCAGATCGGAAGTTGCGAAATTTTCATCGGAAGTCAGGACGGGAGCTCGCAGGTTCTAAAGGTAACTTTCTAGAGGTGTAAGATTGCACGAGTGACTTCTTCGGCTCCTTCGTTCTCATTCGACTTCGCTTCTTCGACGACGTCCCCTTTGCCTGTAGGATCGGAAGTTGCAACATTTTCATCAGAAGGAAGGACGGGAGCTCGCTAGTTCTGAAGGTAACTTTCTCCCTTTCGCGCTTTTCTTCGGCCAAATCTCGTCAATCCTGCGAAGTACAGGATTTGGTAATAAATCCAGATTAATTCCGTGGTGAGATTGAGCCTAACATCGTCGATGACGTCGATATCGATGTTCTCTTGCAATGATTCAGCGATCACCCCATTTTCGACTTTGATCTCGACCTCTACCTCGATCTCCTCCGCAAGTCTTGGGTTCCCGAATCCGACTTCCCTTCTACTGTTTTCCAGCCTTCCGGATCTTGCTGAAATTTTCTAACCTGGAGAATTTCCTTAGTGAAATGAGCTTTATATCCCACGGATTTTGCTTCCAGAGATTTAGGATCCTATCAGAGGTCACCTCCATCTGCTTCACCTTAGATGCATAGAACGTGATAGGTTGATGGGAGAGCTTTGGAGTATCAACCAATTTTCATCATCTTCTTCTTCATTCCATTTCTTTTTTTTAATCCCAAGCTTCTCCTCCCCTCTCATTTTTCAATTTTCTTTTTGCATTTACATCATGCATCGGAAAGGGTTATCCGAAATTATCTTGTTAAAATCTGAAATAAAATTTATTGAAGATGATCCTGATGCAAAAAAACCCTTTTATGGTCCAAATCAGTGGCCTTCAGAAGGTAAAATACTATAGCATGGTTGGTTCGTTTTCTCTTCAGGAAACAATTTCTTGTTCTCTTTTTTCTAAGTTAAACTTTTCATTAATTTGCTGAATTTTCTTTAGCTTGTGAACTTGTTTATCTACATGATCACAATGTATTTTCTTATAAATGCAACTTTGTATTTTCAAGTAACACTAAGTTCAGTTTTTTTTCAGCTAGATTAAAATTTTCTAATTGTAACATATCATCCCATTTTCTTTGTGTATTCTGAAGATATTTTACCTGTATGGAGGCAAGTTATGGAGCAGTACCGCAAAGAAGCCTTGTAATATATCTTTACCTTTTGCTGCAATATTTTGTTTTTGGCAGACTTGCTAACCAAATTTTTATTAATTTTAAAAGATATATTTAGCAATTTCCTTAGGTGAATGATAGATGCTACCCTTAAGTTTGTAGCAGTTTCCTTTATACCATTATGATCAATATGTTTAGCCTTCCTTTTTGGATTTAGTTTTTATTCCAATCCTCCCTCCCTTAACTCTGTTTCAAGGTTTTCTAACAAATATCTATAAATAACATCTTGTAATTGCCTGTATTATTGCTCTAAACAAGTCTATCGTTGAGGTTTTTATTCAATTGACCAATCTTTCTTGTGCAATTGATGTAGGTTTCTTTAGCATCTAGAGTTTTAATGCAAATCTAATATGAGATGTACAAAATCATTATACACACAAAACCTTGCAAAGCAAGGACTTCTAATTTTAATAATTTCTCGTCTGAGAGGAAACTAGAGAAAATATAATGTTTTAATTCACATAACACTTCAATAGTTCTATGCTAGAATAATTCATAATAGTTATGAACATTGAAAACAATAAAACCTAATTAAGAATCAATGAATTCATTGAAATCTAGCTTTTACCGATGTTATTATCTCATGTTCTTTATAATGTTGTTAATCATTATTTATGATTCTTTTCTTGTTATCTGTTGATATTTTCCTCTTATACTTCTGATATAGTCAGATTGCTTCTTAATGTTGTTCCTATTTCCTTTCATATGATTGGAGTTTTGCTAGGATTCTTCTCATCAGCTGCTCTATAAAAAATACAATTTATGTTCCTTCTTTTGTTACCGTTCAAGTTTTTTGCTCAGTAATCCGATTATTCCAATCCCAAATTTCCACTGTCGTCTACCTGCCTACTATTCTCCTTGTGAGTGTGTTTGGGTAGTTTCCATTTGCCAAACAAGTCTGTTCATTTGGGACAATGTTAATAAGCTACTCCTAGTTCGAGTTGAAATTGATTTGAACAAGGCATATAGATTAAGGTTTTGTTTGGAAAAGCTTGCTTGTTGTTTTCTAAAGAGCAACTTTTTAATGTAAAATTTTTTAGTTTAAAATATTTTATACTAAAAAACTGCTTGAAAAATTAATAAAAAAGTCGTCCTAAACAAAGCCTAAATCAAGATAACTCTTAAGTCATCTACATCTATATGAATGATTGCATTGGTGGAGACAGGGAAAGCTTGCAATGACTATTGCTTCCATAAATTTAAGATCCCTCATGTAATTATCAGAAGTATTGAAGCTTCTTTTTTAAACCTTTTTGAAGTGTGGACGGTAATTTGAAATTGAAGCATCATCAAAATTGTGAATGATGTACCATAAATAATTACAAAATATAAAGTCGAAATAATATACTAGAAATATAAACACTTATGTGATTTGGAATTAGCCATCATGATTTATGTGACTCCGATTTATCCATGCCTACTTTCAAGGAATTGGAAAGGAAATCCATCCACTTGAAAATATTGAAGTAAAAATTACACTGAATAAATTAAAAAAAAACACTCATTGCTGATTGCTGTCCCAAAATGCAAAGTATATCAACGCACAAGTAAATAAGAAGGCTAATCTATCTCTAAGGAAAATAAGGTTATTACCTATATATATATATATATATATATATACACTCAGGTATACTAAGTATTTTATAATTATATCTATGTATGCATATGTGTTGACACATGTGTGCATATATCATGCAGCAAATTGATTGTGTGAATTGAACGCATTTCTAGTGAGCCATTTTCGAGTCAAACTGTCAAAGCTAATCAATTTCAATTTAGATGTGAATAAACTTAAAGCAACTATCGTGTGAGTTTAAAGTTTCATACCTAATTACTAGTCTAACCATACGCTGCATGTTTTTGTGAAGAAACATTATCTTCTTTAGTAGTTTGTATTTGGTTTATATATTTACGTGGAAGAATTTTTCCTAAGCAATGTTTCTAATACATTAGCTATTTGTATATTTTGTTTGCATGATTGATTGAGTTTTGAAGTTTTGATTGATATTAGAATCTTCTACGGATATGGACCATGTCTATATATCTGAATTACATATTATAGACATTGTGTATTAGCGTGGGATATTACCTAATTTATATAATATATTCCCAACACTTTTTCTTTTGTATCATATAACACATGCATTATAATATAAAGAATATTCTCTCTCTCTCTCTCTCTCTCTCTCTCTCTCTCTCTCTCTCTCTCTCTCTCTCTCTCT
>NW_021318876.1:1589473-1631840 GCF_001605985.2 Dendrobium catenatum
TATTAAATGTGAGTTGATAACGGTCTTTCTAGCTATTCACGCTAGATTTATCGTAGACCAAATAGGGGAAACAAGTCTGCTCGCCAGTGTTTATTTTTGCAGATAACCAAACAGCCCTCATCAAAGTGATTGAAATGACACTGCATTTAGTTACATGGCATTACCTTACATGGGCTGCTTTTCTTTAGGCAATCCAAACAGCCCCTTAAACCATCTTAACATTGCAGGGCGATGAGAAGAGGAGCCTAGTTCCGGTGTTAGAGTACATATGACTGCGTAAACTTTAGGATTGTGTAAAGTATACAACACGTGGCTTTCGGATGGGATCCACAAATCAGTTGGAAATCATAGTTATACCAATACCAATATTGCTTCAGTAATGAAGAAAATGCATTTGATAATTAATGAAAACACGAAACAAATTAAGAAAGGAGACAAGGGACAACTTTGCCTAAATCGATTCTTCTTGCTTTTATCCATTGGATGGAGGCCAATGTCATTTTGTCAAATGCGCAGAGAATATGGAATGAGGGAAAATTCACAAGGAAGAGAGGGACTGTCTTAATTCTACCAAGCACATCGTAATGAATGGGTAATACATGAAAAAATATTAGAATGGACCTTTAAATTCCTCGCCAAAAGAAGCATAACTTGCGTAACAGAAACTACAAACATTTGCTTTTATCCACCTGTCAACCCATTTGGATGCTCCATTATTGCTCAATCAATTGTATGCATGTCGGTTCCATGTTCATATTTTGATAAGAACACTCTCCGGAAACTCCTAAGTTCTATTATGCTTGGATATGAGTAGTTTTTATGAGGAAGGAATCGAAAGTACACTGAGAATATGGTGGAAAAACCACCTCCTGAACTATATGACAGTGGGCCATCAACAAATCTCGATCTGAAGAGTAATAAAGTACAGCATACCTTGTTAATTTACCTCACACAAATAGCCTTCCTCATGCTAATGCGCGTTTGGACTTAATATTAAAAGGGATGTTTGGACTGCATTAATTAACTGTTAATATCATTTTAACCCTTTGGAAAGAAACTGTTGTAATAAAACAGTAATTTTAAAAAAAGTTAATTTAATCAGCACGCACTTAGAATACTATATAATAGGTCGCTATTTACAAAGACTAATAAGCCTGAAATTGGATGGACAATCGAATTATTGAACCTTAGGAATAAGAAAAATTAACGTTTCCTTCTATCAGAATTCATCTTTCAAGAGTAAAAAATTATTAATAGCAGTCCAAACATCCTCTTTAATAAATATCCCAGATACGCTTAATGAAAGCATAGTAATACCATCATTACCTAGAGAATTTGTTGGATCCATGCTGTTTCACCACTTCCAAGACTTCCTCTTTAAAAACTTCCATATCCAACATGAACCTATCCGAATCATGCAACATCTGCAAAGGAGCAGCCAACGTCAAGCAAGCATTTTTGTCCTTCCAATGTTCTTGAGAATTTAAAGAAGATTTCCTCTATACCATCTTGATCTTCAAGAAGCACTCCATTCTCATCATTAATTTGATGAATCCAATTCCCATTCTTTCTAGCATTAGCAAATGCATGAACAATTTCGAATTGAAATCTCCATCGAAATCATTTGACTTAAAATCAAGAGTCATCATTTACACACGCACGCACGCACGCGCGCTGCGCGCGCGCGCGCGGGCAGCCGCGCACACACACACACACACACACACAATATATATATAATAAATATATATATATATATATATTCTTACTTTCAATCATGCATTTTATCAAATTAGAGTTCTATTTCTTGTTCTCCATCTAATATTTTATTCCTTGTAATTCACTTTGTATCTTCAGTTCCTCGTGTATGCTCAAGTCATTGTTCAATTTGAGTCCCTATAGTTCATTCATTTGAGTTCGAATGTTCAATGTCAAGTCCACTGTGGTTCAATCTGTATGTCCAATTCACTGTCATTTGGTTCAAGTTCAAATTTATTTAAATTCAGTTCGTCGTCTTTTACTTAAGTTCAAATTTTGCACAAATTCCTTTAAAGTTCAATTCGTCATTTGCTTAAGTTCAGGTCCGCTGTCACTATAAAATTCGACAACCTCCCAACATCTCCCCTGTTTAGGTCAAATTCCATGAGTTTGGGCCTCCCTCCACGCTAGAGAAAAGTGTGTACGGTAGGTGCCGGATGACACTGCGGCCGTAAATATTCAATCTTACCATGCAAGAAAAAGGCGAGTATGGGTCTTCGGGTACTTGTATGAAAACGCAGTTCCTTCCCCCGCCGCGCTACGCGAATGATTAAAGGTACTTAGAAATTTTCTTGCCACGCTACGAGAGAGTGTACATGGCCTACCCACCTCGCCGTAGGCACCGCACCGGGTTACCTTCCGACCACGCTAGAGAAAAACGAATTTAGGCAATTTTTCGGTGTACCGCGAACGTCAAATGCGAGGATTTTGAGTTTTGAACGTTATACCTGCGCAGCGAGGCATGTGACGGCGACGATAATGGAAATGCACACAACACATATCTTTCCCCTTTTCAATATTTTTCTTCTTTTGTTTGTTTAACAATAATAAAAATATTAATAGTAATATTACTATTATATTATCATAATATTACTATTATACAAAACTAATGATATCACTAATGATGATAACAATAGTAATATTATTATAAATAATTATATAACATTAACATTAACATTAACACTAATAACAATTAACACAAATAATGATAATAAAAATACATAAAAAAATGAGAAAGGGATTACCCACTCTGGAATCGGTCGTAGGTAATGCTCAGCTAAGGCATATTTGGCTGAGATGAAAGAAGAAGGAGAAGCGGGTATGGAGGTCGTCTTTGGGGCTTAGGTTCTTCACGTAAGGAAGGGCTCGGTCGTATGCTAAGAGAGGGAGATGCAGGTCTATATGGGATTGGAAGGATCCACTCAAAGCAGAGGGGCTAGCGTCTATGGGAGGTTTGGTCGGCTCGAACAGGTGAGGAAGACGGGGTCGTCTTCGGCTCTGAGATCTTCGAACCGAAGGAGCGGAGAAGAAGAGCAGTCAGCTTCATGGAGTTCTTAAAAAATTGGATGGTCGGAGGCTTAGGATCGGCTTCGAAAGAACTGGAGGAGGAAGCTTGCGTTGACGGCTTATGTGGGTGAGCTGAAGGCGTGGTCACAGGGAAGAACGGTAAGAGGGTATTCAACAAAAGGTTCAATTGGAGAGGTTTGAACGCGTGATATGGGGAGGTTAGTTTGGAGCTTCAATAGGATCTTATGAATAGAATGGGAAGAAGCAGAGAAGAGACGCCATGATGGGCCAAGGCCATTCAGCGGAAAGAGTTGTGAGAAAAGACGGGTCGGTACCGAATTGCAAACCTGGGTACTGTAGCAGGCAGAGGTCATGTATGTATATATATATTTTTATTTGATGATTTGTTTTGGACATTATGCAGAGGTCAACAATTACCAAAATAAAACTGAGACTGATATGTAAAAATTTAGCAATGCATACTATAAAATAAATCTTAAATATTGGACTTTAGCTAACTCTATCATAAAATCTTTGCATCTTGTAGAATGTAAGAACACAAGAAGAATCATGTGTTGGCCCAAGATTACATAACATGGTACTTAATTCCTCAATTTTGATGTTAACAACCACTTTAATACAAATAGCCTTATTTAAGTGTTTGGCAGATATTCATGATATCCAAAGACAATCCTCAATTATTTCTTAACACTACATTGACTATACCCGAGGAAGAGACAAAGCATTAGAGAAGATTTCAACAAGGAAAGTCTATGGAAACTATATGAGCACCTCGAAGCTCAAGCTGAAATTTAAAAAAAGTTTTCTTTTTGATATTATATTTGATGTAGAACACTTTATTAAACTTACTCTATATGATTTTGTTCATAAATAATCCCTTTAAAAATATTTAGAACATGATTCTATATATATTACCGACTTTGCCTAAACTTTCCGTGAGCCTTCCAACTTTCTTGCATGACCACTCTTCACCATTTTGAACAAAACCTTTTATATATAAACTTTAATTCGTTGAACACTAGACAACAGACATACAAGGATTCCATAGATATATAATTTGACCTGTTTTCATATCTACTTTTAATTCAAAATAAAGAATTAAATAATCTACTCCAAATCTACCTAACATCTTGCATGGCTATTGTCTAGTGTTCAATGAATTAAAGACAATAGACATACAAGGATTCCATAGATATATAATTTGACCTGTGCAGCATCCCGGAGATCTGCCCCCAACAACAAACAACGTTAAAAGTGGGTTCAAAAGAAGTCCCACAATGATGCCCCTCCCGATGGTCGACACCTTGGAGAATCCTCCAGGGGATCCCATCGCTCAGTAACCCCTCCAAAAGAAGAAACCAACTTTGACTGCAGCCCGCTGGTCGAAGAAGTCACCTTGCCAAATCAAAAACCGGAGATCCAGTAGTGTCGCTGCTCAGAGATCCAAGTACTTGAGGAGAGAGGAGAAAAAAATATGGAATGAGAAGAAGATATGAAAGGGGAAGAAAATATAGAAGAAGAAGAATATATAGAAGAAGGAATCGAGAAAATAAATAATGTCATAAATATGGAAGTTGTCTACATGGTGAGACATGTAAACGTCAACAATGAGGATGTCTACTATGAGTTGACCTGTGATAAAAAAAAAATCAAAATCCCATACCTGCCTCGACGTAGCACGACCTTGCACGTCGCAGACACATCCGCGACGCTCCTCCCACGTCGCACAACCTCGCGTCGTTAAATACCCGAAGGAATGAAGCCTTCAGCCTCTCGCTCTCTACCTCTATTAATTCGTCTTTCTTTCGCAAGCTACTTAGGCTCCATCGTTGTTGTTCGACTTCGCTCCTTCAACGACTTCCCTTTCTATCCAACCGGAAGTTACGACACTTCGATTGGAAGCAACGAACGAGAGTTCGCTAGTTGTGAAGTTTACTTTCTCCATTTTGCATGCTTCTCCGGCCCCTTCGTGGCTATTCGACTTCGCTCAACGACGACTTCCCATACCTGCGGATTGGAAGTTGACATTTCGATCGGAAGCAAGAACAGGAGCTCGCCGACTGTGAAAACTTTCTCCCATTCATCGCTTCTTCGGCCCCCGCTGCTGTTCGACTTTACTCACTCGACTACGTTCCCTTTTAGTCGGACGGAAGCAACGACAGGGAGCTCGCTTGTGTGAAGGTAACATTCTTCCTTCCGCAAGCCTCTTCGGCCAAATCGTGCTCAAAACCTGTTGCCAAACCCCCTGTAAAAAAAAAAAGAAGAGGAATGCTCCTCTTACCTATATACACGAGCCAACGCGCTGACGTCCTCCCCATAGGTATAACTTTCCAACTTGAAACCCCTCTCTCGCCACTTGCGATGAGCCGACAAACCTCCCTACGTCCTCATGTAGTACGGGGGGAGGGAAACTAGTGCAACCTTACGACGAGGTGGGTAATCCCCGGACCACTCATGTAGCGTTAAGGGGAATAAATTAAGTACTCGTATGTGGGGAAACGACTGTACTCTTTTCAACAGGTACTGAAGACCCCTAAGCGCTCATGTAGCGTCTTGGGGATTCAAGAAAACACAGCAGCGATGTCCCCCGACATCTACCTAAAGCACTCATATAGCGCCGAGGGGAAGGCTGTCTCTTGGTTTTTCCCCTAAACGGGGGAGACGCCGAGAGGATGCCAAAATTTGGACTAAAGACAACATGGGACTTGAAAAAAAAAGAAGAGGAACTCTAACTCAATGTGAACATAACTTGAACTTAAATCAAATGGCGACGAATTGGATTTGAGCTTGATTAAACACATGGAACTTTCAAAATTCATACTCGAACTTGCAGACCAAACTGGACCTAAACTCAACAATACTCAATGGACTCAAACTTGAATCAAATGATGAAGACTTGTAAGCTTGAACCATAATTTGAATGAAAAGAAAGAATTTGAACTGAACAAGGACACAAAGTTGATTTGACCACAAAAGACTTGAACTTGAATTGAATTTGAACTCAAGAAGACCACAAGGAATTCGAGCATGAGCTGGACTAGAGCCACAAAACAAAGAACTTAACTCAAACTGAGCTTGAATTGAATTCAATAGAGTAGCAATGGAGGACTTTCTTTGAACTCGAATCGAACAAGAAAGAAGATTGAACATCATTAAATAACTTGAAGTAAAACTCAAAATAAAACTTGAAATTTGGCAAAGTGGTTACCTCAATTGAAATGCAAGATAAGGATTAAGGGAAAAATACAATGACATGCTTATAATCCATAACATCATATTCTCACTTCAATTGGGATGCAAGTGTCAATCAAGCAAATTCATCATATAAGATTTTAAGTCATGTTCGTGTGACAGTAGAAGACTTGCAACATTTAGCATGGCTCATTTACATGCAACAATCAAATGAGTGGTGATAATCAAATTCTTGCATACAATTTGCTTGTAAGAAAATAAAGACTTCGGGTGGACAATGAAGTTGCAAACATAAATCGCTCACAAGCAATATGAAAGTTATAAAGGGTACAACCTGATTTAATGATAAAAAAGGTGCGCTTGAAGGATAACAAAATTTGCATGCACATGATAGCAATGGATCCATCATATTCATCCCAACTATGAAATCCGATGATTCAAAATGATTGCGATATGCATGGGGATTAGTGATGAATGAAGAACAAGCTCTCAGGAGGTATATAAGCAAGGAAGGATAAAATAAAATTATCTCAAGATCATTCGAGCAAATCAATCAGCATGCAATAATCGAATGAAGAATGCAGTAATATGCCTACAACTAGTAGCGTGAAGTTTTCTTATGAGCATTCAAAACTTCATGCCAAATGGGATAGAAGTATCAAAAAGACAATGACCAACAAAGAACTTTTCAAGGTCACCTTCAAGGGCAGAAGATCCATGATGTATATACAAACCATATATGGATAATCGTAGAAGATCATGTAGTGATTTGCTCACAAACATAGTGTAGAGAAAGCACGACAGGTGCAGTGGCATTCCTTCGACAAAGGCTGATTAACATATAAACAAAGAATATTGATACCCATGGGCTTTAAGGGTTCATATGCAAGTGGAGGCAGATGATGTGAAGTGAATGCAAGTGTCTATGGGTGATTACAGAAAGCCTGTGATGCACGCAAAACATTATCCACAAGACAAATGACTACAACAAACAGTCCCTGCGGGTTGTTGTAGGAAATTCATTATATATATAATACTTTACGCAAGTAGTATTACTTGATATAGCACTTGAGGATAACAACATTGGGTATATTGTAAGTACAACAAAACCTCAGTGGACACGAGTACATACAACACCTACAACAGCAATGATTGAGATGCTGCAAATATTTCGTGTATGAAGACAACTCGATGTATGTAGGACACCATTTGTAAGAATGAAGGAGATGTTTAAGCAAATTCGAACTAAACTTCCTGATATCCCAAAACGTCTTCTTGGTTCTATACTTGAGAAGAAAATAACTAAGACATCCACGAACACTGGCAATGACAAGTGTACCTAAATACCTCTACTCAATTTGAAGGCCAATAATTTGGTTATGGATGTTACATCCTGTGGAAGTCTGATACATTACAGACCTTGAAAAGAGTTATTTTCAAGGCAGCAGTCACAAATTTCAAGAAGAATCTCCTGGTGAATGAGAAAAGGGAGTTTACATCAGAACAATGACGTACATCGTTACAATCAGATGATAACGATATGATTCACTTGTATCCAAAAGCAGGAGATTTGTTAGTGCACTATGATCCTCTTGTAGAAAGCAACAAGTAGTGTACGACAGTCTATCTACACAAAACAGCAAACAACTCAATACAGAAGCTGCTATAATACGCCATCGGATCCGCGACATCCCTACAAGCGGACAGAAGGCATGTACGAACATTGAAATAGAACACTGCATTCAAACGAGGGTTTCCTGCATAATTGAGTAGCATTAAATATTCTTGAAAATGCCCCTCACACATGCAACGTAGCTTGTATACACATAGGTACACTAAAGGGGTAAGTACAATCACAAAACCCGCATGGGCCCCAACGAGCGTGTTATTGGTACACACATGACGTCTATGAATGTTGCACGGGTCAATAAATTTGAATTTGATCCTCTTAAGCAGGTAAAATAGGAGTTGACAAGGTTCAATTAATAACTATGAAATGCCTACAAACACCCACATGGGCCCTGATAAGCGTGCTATTGGTAAACGTGACGACCAAGGATGCTACATGGGTCAAATGATGAGTCCAAGTTCGAGCCCGATCCTTCTATGCGGGTAGATAGGAGTCGACACGACTCGAACCATTAAATAAATATGTGGTCATAAGATCGATCAAGATATTTATTTTATACATTCATATTAGGCCTTCAAGGACCTTTATAAGAATGATTCATCGATAAAATCATTCACCCACATGGGCCCCGACGAGCGTATTGTAGGAACACACGTGACATGTAGGAACGTTGTGCGGGCCAGTAAATAAACCCAAGTTCGAGCCCGATCCTTCTATGCTGGTAGATAGGAGTCGATACGACTCGAACTATAAAATAAATATACGGTCATGAGGTCAACCAGGATATTTATTTTATACATTCATATTAGGACTTTAATAAAAAAATTCATTCAACAAATGCATAAAGCATACGAAACTCAATCCACTATCGGCAAGTGATAGGATGGACAAGATTCAAGGCACAAATAAAAATGACCTCATTCACCCCGATGATGGCCGTGTTGAACAGAAGATCTTAACCGAAGGGGTTAAGTCTAATCATTTCAAAATGTCCTCGAAATTAGATATTTTTAAATGACTTTTATGTCACCCTGACAATGACCGTGTTGAATGCAGATCTCAACTAGAGAGAATAATTTTAAATATTTCAAATACCTCTAAGTTCCCAAATACCCATTCAAAAATCCAAAAATATTTAAAATTTGAAATAATCTATCACGCAACTTAAAACAAAATTCATCCACCCTCCTCAACAGTTTGTCGGGGTGGACAAATTAAAATTTACTTTAGCTCACATAGAGCTAATATTTGATTGAAAATATCATAAGGATCTATTCTCAAATAATCTCCTGCCAATAAGAACGTGATACGTGTCCTCTGATAGGCGATTTTGACTAGGGGACCTCTGAACCAAGTGATTTTGCTGCCAAATGGCACCATGAAATAGTGATTATGGCCAGAGTCAATATGTTTCTTAGTGGCATCAAATCTTTGAGATATGAATCAATAGGATATGAGCGATAGGGCACAAAGCCCTTTATTAGCTAAGGTGGATTCAAATTTATCCCCTTAGACAAACATTCACCCAAAGTCTATAAGGTCCCCTTGGACGAAGCAACCCATGGCTGCCGATAAGGATCATTTTGTCAAGTTGGGTCGAATACCTCCTCTAACTAAGTAGACCAGGGACCACGATGGCCCGGGACAATGGAACCATGGGATCTTGATTGGGTCCATCATCCATTCCCCTACCATCTGCTTTAAGTGCAAGATGGTGAAATTTTCAATTTTAAATATGAAACCTTCACATTTTCAAATACTAAGCCCATGCTGATACTATATGCCAGAGGATATATATTTCTATGTATCTGATTGATGACTAGCCTTAATCGAAAGTTCTCTCTAATTAATGGGAGGGGTAATTAACAATAGGGGCTTGCACCTATAGGAAACAATAACTTAGATCATAAAGTCCTAGCAAAAGAGGGCGAAATCTCTGTATAGTGTCATATCTACAAACTCATCTGCCTTCCAAAATTTACCTCAGAACTTAATTCCGTTAAAACTCCCCCCTAAAGAAAAGCAAGCAAGCGGGCGAAGGCCGGGGTCAAATTTTCAGAGCCCACAGATTTCTGGCGACTCTGCTGGGGTCTGGTTACTTTTTCCATCTCTGGCTAGTCATCATAGGCTATAGTAGCAAGCAAATTAATATGGGCAAAAATTCTAAATTACCTAAAAATTAAAAATTAATCTTTTAATGGGATTCATTGGAAATTCATCTTACAGGCTTTAATTCTTTGTTAATTTTCCTACTTCTGTTATTTGTTCTGCATAATTTCTGCAGTTTGAAAGTGTGGGGTGATGTATCAAGTTTTGATTACTGACACTTGCCTTTCATTTGTGGAGAATGAAAATGTAGGATGGCCCGATGACCATCCAACTGGGATGAGGAGCCAAGATTCAGCTGGTGAACGTTGTCATAAAAATCGAAAATACTGAAGCCACCATCCACTTTGGTGGGCTCGAATTCTCAGCAAGTACTACAAGGGCTGCAGCCGTCCCTGTGTACGGCATAAACTCTGAAGAGTTTATGGAAGGTCCCATTTTACAAGGACCACTGTACAGCTTGCACATTTGTCAGCACCGCGAGATATTGCCAAGGACATTGCCCAAGGAAGAATTTATGTGTTTGAAAGACTGTACCAGCTTGAAACCTTGACTGCAAAAAGGGATGTTGATGAAAGAAAATTTTATGTAGTGACTGCCAACACCAATATCCTGCCAAGAGAGTCTGTTGCATCTGGGAAATATGATACTGAAGCTTTATAATCTGGAGGAATGCTCAATATAAGGTAGAGGAGAAAGAGAAACGCAGAGCTACGTGCTCAATAGCTGGAAGTACCTGTCCATCCATCCAACCTACCAGCACAAGAGCTAGAGATCAATATTCCCACTCAGAACAGGTTCACAAACCTGAAGTGGATAAAGAGAAACATCACTTCTGGTGAGCTCAAGCAATCATTCTAGGAGCGTCGACCTGAAGCCCCGACCCCTTAGAAGACAAAAGGGTCTGAATGTATATTTGCCCAAGTACATCGAGTTCTGAAGACATTTAAGGAGAAAGGGCTGATGAAGAAGAAGTTCCAAATGCCACTAGTTGTTGAGGCCCGAAGAACCCCTCCAAGAGAGAGGCTATCACCTGTTGTGATAACTGAACGAAGATATTACGGATGACAAGCTCCGCGGGAAGCACAACGGGGCTTGACACTTGAACCGCGTGTCCAAAAATCCACCGTCGAAAGGGCCCAGCGGAAAGGCAAACAAATTTAGAGGCCGAAGCCTTGAAAAGAGATGATGTTTGAAGAAAGAATTAGTTCGGGTGTGACATCCAGAACAATCTTCCGGAGATCCGCCCTTACTAACAGAACTTGTCAGAGATGGGTCTAAAAGAAAACCCATACCCCATAATGACAACTACCATAATAACGATCGACACCCTGGAGAGTCCTCCACGGGATCCCGTTATTCACCTATTTCAACAAGAGAAGAAGTTTATTTCGATCGCAGTCCACGGATCGAAGAAATACTTATTCCAAACCAAGAACCTGAAATCTAGTGACGACGCCACTCAAAAATTCGGGTACAAGAAGAAGAAGAAAAATATGATGATGAAGACACTATGAAAATCGAGGTAGTTCATATGGTCAACCACATCGATGATGATGAAGAAGATGACCAACAATCACAGCCACGTGAACGTTCTTATCGACGTCGCTACAGATTCGTATCATATAGTACGAATTGCAATTATATCGTACCATCCACCTTTAAGTCTTCATCATCCATTTTGCTGACGTGAATCGTACAATACAAAGAAGAGATATCGTACCGTACGATGATCAATTATGTCGTACCAAACGAATTGAATGACTGCCACCTATATCGTACAGTACGAAGGGGATCATACAGTACGATCAACAGAGGAGAATTTTGTAACAGGGTTGTGATTTGTGTAGATTTAGATATATCGTACAGTACGATAAAGAAAGTATCAATTGTCGAGGTTTTATGTAGTGAGTGTGTGATAATCAAGAACAGCCTTAGAAGTAAAAAAAGCTATTTTTTTTTTGCTTTTGTTTTTTTTATGCATTAATGTCTATGACACCTAATCTCGTCCTCAAAGTGCTAAAGGTGTCGAAAGGTAGTGGTTTCATGAATATATCTGTCAATTCATCTCTTGTAGCGAGGTGATGCAATTCTATATCTCCTTTAGCCATATGATCTCTTAGAAAATGGTGTCTAATGTCTATATATTTTGTTCGAGAGTGTTAAATTGGATTTTTAGAAATACATATTGCAGTTTTGTTGTCGCACATGATTGAGATGATTCTTACAGGTAATCCAAGATCAAGAATTTATTGTTTCAACTATAGTACTTGTGCAACACAGCTTCCTACTGCAATATACTCTGCCTCGGATATGGAGAGGGCTACTGAATTTTGCTTCCTACTAGACCAAGAAACTAGCGATTGTCCTATAAATTGGCAGGTACCAGAGGTTGTTTTTCTATCTACCTTACATCCAATGAAATCAGAATCTGAGTACCAAAAGATTTCAAAGAAAGAGCTGTGCTTAGGATGCCAAATTCCTAAGTTTGGGGTGCCTAGTAGATATCTAAGAATTCTCTTGACTGGAGTTAGGTGAGACTCTTTAGGATCAGCTTGAAAACATGTATAGAGGCACACACTAAACATTATGTCCGGTCTACTGGCAGTCAGGTAGAGGAGAGATCCAATCATTCTATATTTTTTCTATTCTACTGATTTTCCATTAGGGACTTTGTCCATTTGAATCGTAGAGCTCATTGGAGTGTTCATGAGCTTAGCGCTATCCCTTTCATATTTTTTCAGAACATTCTTAATGTATTTTGTTTGGCTAAGGAAAGTTCCATTATCCATTTGTTTCACACTAAAGTCAAGAAAATAATTAAGCTCTCCCATCATGCTCATTTCGAACTCATTACTCATTATTTTTGAGAATTCATCACATAAAATTGTCTGAAGATCCAAATAAAATGTCATCCACATAAATTTGAACAATGAGAATTTCTTTTTTAACTTTTTGTAAAAAGAGTAGTGTCCACACTACCCTTTACAAATCCTCTATCCAATAAAAATGAGCTAAATCTTTCGTACCAGGCTCTAGGTGCTTGCTTTAATCCATAAAGTGTCTTTAATCCATAAAGTGTCTTTTTTAATTTGAATACATGGTTTGAAAATTGTGAGCTCTTAAATACGGGGGGGGGGGGTGTTGCTCAACATAGATATCCTCCTTGATTACCCCGTTCAAAAAAGCACTCTTTACATTCATTTGATATAGTTTGATGTCTTGAAGCAAGCAAAAGTTAAGAGCACTCTTATGGCCTCTAGTCTATCAATTGAGGCAAAAGGTTTCTTCAAAGTCTATTCCCTCAATTTGATTGTACCCCTTAGCTACTAGTCTAGCTTTATTTTTTATTATTGTTCCTGAATCATTCACCTTATTTTTAAAGACCCATTTTGTTCCAACTAAACTCTTTTCTTTAGGTCTCTTGACTAATTCTCAAACATCATTGCTGATGAATTGATTTAGTTTTTCTTGCATTGCTAGAATCCAGAATTCATCTCCTAAGGCTTGATCTATATTGATGGGTTCTATCATAGAGATGAATGCTGAGTGACAAACCTCTTTCCTAAGTCCATGCCTAGTTCTTATACCTTCTGACGGGTCTCCTAAAATTAGCTCTTTAGAATAACTTGAAGAATATCTTCATTCTCTAGGCAAATATTTTTGAGGTTCTACCCTTTCTCCTATGGTCATAGTTTCTACTCCTTGAATTGCCTCTATTTCATCTTCTTCAATTTTAGATTTAGATGGCTTATCTAATTCATCAAATACTATATGGGTGGACTCTTCTATTTACTAAGGTTCTCTAATTAAAGATTCTATAGGTCTTACCTACAAATGAATAACCTAAAAAGACACTCTCATCAAATTTGGGATCAAATTTTTCTATGAGAAGTTTACCATTATTCAAGATGAAGCACTTGCAACCAAAGACATGCAAGTGAGAGAGATTCGGTGTCCGATCCTTAAGGAGTTCATACGGAGTTTTATTCAATTTTGACCTAATGTTCACCCTATTTAAAACATAACACGCTGTGTTAACTGCTTGTGCCCAAAAATATCTAGGAAGGGTGTACTCCGCTAACATTACCCTAGCAGCTTCTACTAAGGTTCTATTCTTCCTTTCTGCTATACCATTTTACTGGGGTGTTCTAGGGACTGAGAAATTATGCTCTATTCCTATCTCTTGGCAAAATGATTCAAATCTTTCATTTTGAAACTCTCCACCAAGATCGTTATGGATTGTTGAGATTTCACATCCTAATTTTCGTTGAATCCAAGTGGAGAATACCTTAAATTCTTCAAACGACTTATTTTTATGTGCTAGAAATCTTACCAAAGTGAATCTAGCGAAGTCGTCTACAATCACAAATTCATAGTTTTTCCCCCCTAGGCTAGCTATGCTAACGAGTCTAAATAAGTCCATGTGTAGGATTTCTAATGACCTAGAGGTGATCACATCTTTAATTGGATAAAAGGATGATTTGATTTGTTTTCCTAGTTGGCAAACATCACATAAATGATCCTTAGTGAAGTCAATATTTAAAATTGCGTATTCGGGTATTGAGGCATTTTTCATTCGTGAGGCGAGGCGTAAGCCTCAAGGCGTTTTGAGGCGTAAGCCTCAAAATCAAAAGATTGCGTAAACATAAAATGATAATTTTTTTTATATACTAATGAGTAAATAATATAAAACATATAAAAGCATAAGATATGAAGTGAAATCAATATATCCTAATAATTAGACAACATGAAATATAGTTCAACTCAAAATTCTATCTTTCTCAAATCTCAGTATTCTTTTCATTAACATATAAATCAAATTTCCAAAAAATAAATAGCAATGACATATCACATAAGAACTCATAAGTCATCAGCACTGTCATCACTAAGGGATTCTTCATTTGAATCATCATTATGAAGAACAGCTCTCTCCCCTTCCTCCTCTCCTATAGAGTCCAATGACAGGCATTTAGTTCAAGATTTATGTAAGTTTTAATGTATATATATATATATATTATAGCATGAAGCGTAAGCCTCATGCCAGTGAGGTGAGGCTGGCATCAAGGTGGGCCTCAACCAAGTTGAGGTGCAAGACTCATAAAAAAAACTCGAGGCGTAAGCATCGAGACATTTTTTACTGGAATTGCGCAAAGGCGAGCCTCATATTGCGCAATTTTAAACCATGAGTGAAGTGTAATTTAGGTACGCCTCTAACTAGGTTTTTCTGAGTGGTGTTTCTAAGTGTTTTCATACTAGCATGGCATAGTCTCCTATACCATAGCCATGAGTCATCTATTATTGTTTTCAAACCAAAAGAATTTGAACTATCAATGCAATCAAGGTCTAACATGTAAACATTGTTCATTCGTTTTCCTTTTAAAACAAGTTTGTTATTTAAACTAATCAGGCATTTGTCAGAGAGAAATTTTATGTCAAACACCTTATTACAAAATTGACTAATGCTAAGTAAATTATGCTTCAAACCATCAACTAATAAAACAATTTCAATTAAAAAAATCTTAGCATTACCAACAATACCTGAGCCTACCACTTCTTGGTAATGTTGTCTCCTAATGTTACTTTGTCTACGGTCCTGATCTCCAGTGAAATGAACTTCTTCATATCTCCAGTCATATGTCTCAAGCAGACAATGTCCAGGTATCACATGCTCTCACTAGGTCTTTTGTGAGAGCATCCCTACAATTTCATTCAAGGATTAGATTTGGGAACCCAAGTGAGTTTGGGTTCCTCCATATGCTTGCATGAATGAGATATATGCATTCTATGTTATGATGGATGCAATTTAGGTCTCCATACCAGGTGTGTCCTACGATGAATTGTGCATGTGTGAGCTATGTGACCGAGCATGCCACAAGAGAAGCACCTAACACCGGGAAATGGGTTTACTAACCTATGTGAGTGGTGTTGTCTCTTCCTAAAGTTTTGTGATGCATGCAGTGCTCGGGGTTTGCTACATTGGGCTATGTGAGTGATGCATTTTCTTTTTCTAGTTCTTTAATTTTTTCTTTAAATGTGTTGTTTTTATATGTCAATCCATAAACTTCTATTTTTAACAAATGCTCACTGTGATCTACTTCTAATACAAGTTTTTCTAGTCTGTGAAAAGCCTCTTCTAGTTCAACATGAGTGATTTTCAAGAATTCATGCGCTTCTATTAGTTCAATATGCTTCTTATTCAATGCATCATACTCATCAAGCAGGGACATGTGATCTCTATCTAAATCAGAATTTTCTTTAACTAAGTTAGCATGCTCAGTTTGTAAAGTACTAAAATCAATAATAAGACTAGCATGTATCCTTTTTAATTTCCTATACGAGTCATGAATTTTTTCAGAAATAAGCAATAAATCTTCATATGAAAGTTGACATACCTCGTCTTGATCCGATTGATCAAGATTATAGTTATCCATTAGACACAAATTTATTACCCCCTCCTCTGCTTCTTCTGACGATTCTGAGGCAGAGCCGGCCTAAAATGCTTTTGTGTCTTCATCTTCCCTTTCTTGTAATTGGCTTTATCCTCGCCTTTTTCCTTAGCTAGTTGGCTCTTTAGGTTGGGGCAATCAGCTCGGAGGAGACCTGGCTTCCTGCACTCAAAGCAAATTATGTAAAATGAAACTTTAGTAGTCCTCGAGCTTTTACCTTTATTCCAGTTGTTTTGATGACGCCTTTGTTTTCTTTTCAAAAAGTTTTTAAACTGTCGGGTCATCAAGGCTACATCATCTTCTTCCTCCCCTGCAGAGCTTTCACTTTCTAAATTGTTTACTTTTAATGCCACCGTTCGCTCCTTTTCACCTACATCACTTTGCCTTTGACTCACTCTTGCTCGTATGCAATGAGCGACCCAAGTAAATTATCAATAGAATAAACATTTAGGTATTTAGATTCAATGATGGCAGTAATTTTAGCATCATAGGAACAAGGTAAGCATCTAAGAATCTTGTTAACTTTTTCAGAATTCGAAATTTCTTTACCTAATGCATGCAAGGATGTCACTATTTGAGTGAACCTAGTGTATATGTCAGATATTATTTCGCTAGGTTTCATACGGAAGAGTTCATAATCATGCAATAGAATATTAAGCCTAGAATGTTTAACTTCACTAGTTCCTTCATACGTGATACACGGTCTATCCCAAATCTCCGTACCAATAGCACATGTAGATACTCTCATATATTCCTCAGATTTTAATACACAGAATAAACAATTTAAACACTTTGCATTTAATTGAGCTAATTCCCTATCCTCATTGATCCATGCATTGAAAGGCACTAGAGTTTTCACTCCATTGATAAGTTTAGAAGGTGCAAGCATAACCATCATTTACTAACATCCACATGCGAAAATCAATAGACTGTAAGAAAATAGACATTCAAATTTTCCAGAAACCAAACGGGATATTGTCAAAAAGAGGTGGACGGGTTATTGAATAACCCTCCGCAGTATTACGATTACCAAAATGAGACATTACTGATTTTCAAGGTTTTCTAAAACTCTATTTTTAAAACCCCGTTCTGATACCAATTGAAATTACTAGATGCGCCAAGAGTGGGGTGAATCGCGAAAATCTTGTTGCAATAAAAAATCCTAAACATGAGTTCTAAAAGTTTTTTTATGTTTTTAAAATTTAACTAATTGAAACGAATACTTGAACACAAATAGCAACAATAGATTCCACAGAGAATTTCACCAAGCAGTTATAATGAAAATCAAATGCAAGCAAAAGTAAAAAGCAGTAAGGGAAAGATCACACCAGAGATCTATGGTGGTTCGGTCACTTGAACTACGTCCACTCCCCGGAGTCCTCCACTCCGGGAATTTCACTACAAAATTATAGTTCTCCTTTTGCCCCCTCGGCAAGGCGGAGAAGCCCTCACAAGACTCACTTTCACCAACCCGGCGTGGCAGAGTGCCAAACGCATTTCTCACCCTCGTGACGACGGCAGCGTACCTTCTTATTTTTCTCCCTACTGGAGAAAGCAGAGAACCTTAGAAAACATGGATGTAGAAGAGTCTCCCACCATAGAGCCTCCCACAAGATCTCCATGGGCCATAGGAGGAATAAAGTGCAGCAAGAATGGAGCAACCGTGTGATCTCCCTCACACTACTTCTCCCTCACCAAGCTTACCCTCTTCATCCTCTCTCAAACCCTAAATCTTCTCAAGAGCTCTCTCCCAAGGATTCCTTCTCTACACATGTTTCTCACTCTTAGTCACTCATTGAAAACATTACTTTTTTTATAATACTTAAAACGGGCTCCAAAAAACCCTGAAATTTTTCAAATTAGTCGTTACTATCGTACAATACTATTCAACATCGTACAGTACAATTTGTATAAACGAGCTTTGTCCTGGTACAAAGGTTTACGAATAGTTCAAAACTATCGTACAGTACGATATAAACTTGTACCGTACGATCCTCACCTTTTCTGTTCGTACAGGACGATAGCCGGGACGATTAAAACTCGTCTCTGTACATCATAGGGTGCGACCTACTTTGTACAGTACGAATAGTCAAATTAAAGGTATCGTCCAGGACGAAGTCCGGGACGATCAAAACTCGTCTCTGTACATCGTAGGGTACGATACACTTCGTACAGTACGATTAGGCAAAAATCAAATGATCGTCCAAGACAAACTCCGGGACGATCAAAAACAGTCTCGGTTCATTATATAGTACGAGCGTGTTCGTATAGTACGATTACCAATCAGAGGTTAATCCTTGATTTATTCCACTAATCACGGGTTAATTTAAGTATTCAAAATAAATCGTACAGTACGAACGACTGATAAAACTTACTTAAACTAATCTAGCGGCTAAGATTTTGGATTAGTAACACATCGTACAGTACGACCTGTTCACAGAAAGACATTCTAACCAGATCAGATTGTACAGAACGACATGAATTCGTACAGTACAATCGATAGAGAAAAAAACATCTATATTTTTCTTTTAAAAACCCTCTCCACCTGTGTGTGTGCATGATTGATCAGATTTATATGTAGTTTGTGGCCAGACTCAAGAAAAGAGAAAATAAAATAAATGAAAAAGTAACAATGTTACAGACTCACACTCCTACTTTACTCAGTCTTGAGTCTTCTTGTTGTCCTGAGTAACTTGTGATTTTCCTGAAATGTTAGCACTCATAGACAATAACATAAATCAAAGATATTCAATGAATAGTAGTTTAGGCGACATTATTTATCATCATCAAAATCTCAAACTCGGGGTCATGGATTGCAACAACTGGGATCTTGAAGAAGTATATTGTTCGTCAAATCCTTAATAGTAAAACTAGTGGCATTGTAGAGATTCCTTGAGCATGCATAGATACCATGTTGAATCTTATTTTAAGACTAGCAATGAAAAGACACAAAATAGAGAAGAGAGGTCGAAAAATAGTTGGAGATTGATTGTATTACATTTCCATCCAAATATTTATTAGAAGCTATTTGTGTAAGTTCAGCTCGGTATAGCTAGCAATAACAATCAATGATGAAGGTTGAGATAAAATGGTAGTAAGAAGAAAATGGTGAGGATTAATTTATAAAGCTGCAGTCTGAAAACGAGGAAGTGGAGACTGAACCAAAACCAATAGCTTGAAAGCTTGCCATTATAGCCAGAGATATTAGGATAGGCAGTTTAGACAAAACGAGTCTGCAACATTTATCTAATGCCCTGTGAAGGTGCAATCAATTATCATCAAGTAAAGTCTGGAGCCCTAGAGGGTATCATCGGTAACGTCTAGCCTACATCAAAAAGCACCAAAGACTTTCCTTTGTAAGCTTTTACACTTCAAATACTATATCTGTGCTAAAAATATGATCCATTGAAGGGAAAAAAAGAGTCTCTCACTCTCTCATCTCTTTATTAAAGCATCAGCCAGTTGAACCAATGAACTTCCATAAAATCAAACAAATATAATAAAATATCACATGTTTAACGTATTTTATGTGTCAGCTAAAAAATTACAACCAGCTTAACTGGTAATTTGTAGATTACCATTATAGAATTCAGGCCACAGCCAATTTTATCTTCTGAATGTGGATGGTAGGCAAGAAGCTTCTCTACAACTACTTTCTCATCTTCAACACTAAGCCGCTCCCCGTCCCTATATCTGCAGGAATTTATTAGTAACTTCAGAAAAAAAGAAGAAGCAATATATCAGAACATTGACATCAAACTTTATCACTAGATTAAATTTATTTACTCTAATTTGTTTATATGAACTTAATATAAGAACTACATGGCATTTGTTTTTGAAGCAAAGTTTTTCATTTCAGTACAAGTCAGAAGAACTTCTAAGGAATATTGCTATTCTAAGCGAGTCTTGAAATTCAGCCTAATTTTAGAATGAAAACCTCTCCATCTGAACTAGGGGTGTCAATATTTGACACGACATGACAACCCGACCCGGACCCGACCCTGAAAATCCGCGTTGGACCCAACCCGTTTATAAACGGGTCGGGTCCGGGTTTGCAGATTCGACCCGTTTGATAAAACGGGTCGGGTCGGGTTGGACGGGTTGACGGGTCAACCCGAAAACCCATTTAATTTAAAAAAAAAATTAAATTTCCCGCTGCTCCCGCGCGCTTGCCCGCTGCCCTCCTCCCCGCGTGCCGCGTCGCCCGCGAGTGCCGACTGCCGAACCAGCATGCCTCGCTGCGGCCGTCGCCGCTGCCGCGCGTGTGGCTAAACAGGGTTGCGGGTCGTGTCAGGTCAACCCGTAACCCGCTCGGGTCGGGTCCGGGTTGGAATGTTTGACCCGTTTGCAAAAACGGGTCGGGTTCGGGTTGACCAATTTATATACGGGTCGAGTCGGGTTCGACCCGAACCCGACGGGTTGACCCGAATTGACACCCCTAATCTGAACCTCTGTCTGAGGCCGACCCTTACAAATCACCATCTCAACCTCCTCCTAGATCTAGCCCCAACCGAAGACTTCTGCTCTTCTTCAACCCATAACCGACCTCTTCAAGTGGAAACCACGAGCATACCGAGTTCTTCTAACCGAACCCATCCCTTACCTCACTCACTATCGACCCAAACCCTCACCTGATCTTCTACTCTAGTCAAAAGCCTCGCTCGACCCCCCTTGCTTCTTCGACCCAGAGAGAGAGAGAGAGAGAGAGCTTTCTCCCTACCTCTACCCGATGCCTCCTTCCACTTCTCTTGCCGCAAGCCACAAGCCACAAGCCATCCGGCTACAATACCTCTCCAACCGATCTCCTCTATAGCCAGCCTCTAGGTTTATTTTGATTTTTTTAATTAGTTATTATTATTAATCATTATATATATATATATAAAGAAAAAAAATGAGAGATTAAAAAAAAGGAAAAGTGATTCAAAAAAGACGGGAAAAAATGAAAAAAGAGAATATTCAAAAAAAAGATAGTGTATTTTTTTGCATTTTCGTCGCCTTCACCCGTCGTCATCGCGCAGGTATAACCCCTCCAAACTGAAAACTTCTATAGCTTATGTGCAATGCGACGAAATAACCACCTATATATGTTTTTCTTAACATAGTAGAACGAAGTTCGTCGCAGTGCTCGCGACGAAGTGGGTAATCATCAAAATCCTTATTTTTAGCGTTCACGACGCACCGAAAAATCATCTATACACGCTTTTCTTAGCATGGTGGGATAGAACCCGGTGCAACGCCTTTGACAAAGTGGGGTACATATAAGTACCCGTACGTGGGAAAAGCCGGCTGCATTTTTCAACCAAGTATTGTAGAAGACTCATACACACTTTTCTTAGCATGGTGGAGGACGAAAAAAAATACGGCCGTGATGTCCGAGGACACATACCATGCACTCTTTTGTTAGCGTGGTGCGAAGGCCAAATTTCCTATAGTTTCTCCTGAATGGGGAAGGCACCTGTAGGCTGCCGAAATTTTACCTAAAAACACATGAACAACATTTGGACAATAGGAGACCTAAGTGACAATAAATCGAATCTAAATGAACTTGAACAATAAGAGAAAGATAATTAATGATGATTCAATTTGTACTCAAATGAATAAATATAAGCTTGATTTGGACAATGAAGATTTGGACTCGAATGTGATATGAGTTATAATGATATTGAACTCAAACTTGGATTAGTGTTTGAACCAGATGAGCTCGAGCTTGAACTTGAACTTGACAAAGAACTAAGTGGACATGAATTGAACAATTTGAATCCAAGCAAAACTTGGTGTGGATCACAAAAGACCCGACTCAAACATGGCATAGAATGAGACTTAACTTCAACTCAATGTAATGATAAGGACCTAATTTAAATCCAAATTGAACCTGAAATTATCTTAGACTTGATTTGAACATTAAACTGACATGACTTGAACATTTGAACTCAAGCAAAGATTTGAGTTGGACCACAGGTGACTCGTAGAGAGAGTTATCTAAACATAATCAACATGCAAGAGCAATGGCATGCTCATAACTGATAATACAAAATCTTCAATTGTCACTTCAACCAGATGACAAATGTTAATGGTCGATTGTGTTAAGTTCATCATATATATACATGTTGCGATCCATTTTGGTGGACAAAGAATTTTCAAGTATGGCTTGATCATAAAGTCAAAGAAACGTGACCGATTATAACTGACAATCAATAAGGATTGTATAAGGTGTGATAATTCACCTGCAGATGACAATAGCAGTTAAACTATATGACAGTAGTTGAGCCACGAACCTGATGGCATTCCTACAATCAGCCACTTTACAAGTATGCATGGAAATTCTTAGGGATGTAGGAAGGTACGCAATGGATGCAACAATGTTCTGTGGTCAATGTCAAGCAACTCATAGACGAGCATAAAAGCCTAATTACAAGAAGTAAAGTTCATGAATACATTTGTCGTTTACAACATAAGATCGGCATACAGTGAATATACCAATATTCTACGAGCAGTACCAAGACACAAGTAAAGGCATTCAACCCTGCAAGCAATAAAAATTAAGAAGGAATATACATACAGCTTGATTACAGGCAAGTATGCAAGAATCCTCAACGAATGCCACTACAATTGATGATGAGTAGAACACCAAGCAGCTCACTCACATCCATCAAGTAATAGAGTTAAAGGAAATATATAATTCAATTGCAACCAACAAAATGGAAGTTTGGATGTGTACTATAACCCATCCATGAACTATTACGGCCGAGGCACAATGATCAAACTAACCACATCTATAAAAGAGCAAGGATAACCAAAACAAATGCGACATTATGTTCATAAGAAAAATACAAAAGGTGTATGATTAATGCAATGAATATAATAGCTCACTAACTGATGTGCATGAAAAAGTTAGTGATGAGTGTAGCAGTGTTGTACAATCAAGATCAGAATACAAGCAATCATATTCAACCTTGCAAGCTACAATCAATACCACTTGATTGAAAGTGAATACACCGACTCCCTTCAAGTAGAAGAATTTGACGTGCAACGAACATAGTAACCTTCTTACAAGCAGAGATCAAATTAGAGGGATAAAAATTGCTTTACAACACTCCTACGATCAACCTCTGTTCAATGACCGATAAATACACCGATCTTCTACAAGCTAAGAGAAGAAGATATATAGCAAATGCAAATGTCCACGGGCTCTTATAGAAGACCCACTGTCTACACAAAATATCATCTATAAACAAAATGCCATATGAGTAAAGCAAATCTAAATACCTACAGGCTACTACGAGAGACTTGTTGTACACCTAATATGTAATCCACAAGAAAGACATAAGGGAGCTACAGCATATGACAATATCTACCAGACAAAGCAGGAGATTCGTTAGTGCACTATAATCCACCTGCAAAAAGCAATAAATAGTGGACAACAATCTATATATACAAAGCAGCAAACAACTCAATCCACAAGCTGCAACAACACGCCACCGGATCTGCAACACTTGAACAAGCATACATAAGGTGCACACGAGTTTCCAATTAAAATGATATATTCAAATGACAGTTGTCCGCAATTGATCAACTGAAGTATTCCAAAAATACCCCTGCACATGCACTATAATATGTATGCATATAGGTACACTAAAAGGGCATATATAATCATATACCTCCATGGCCCCAACGAGCGTATTATGGGTACACACATGACGTCTAGGGATGCTGCACGGGTCAACAAATGAACGTAGTTTGAGCCCAATCCTTCTATATGGATGGATAGGAGTTGACACGGCTTAAACTATTAAACATATATACTGTCAAGATGTCAACTGGAATACCTGTTTTATACATTTATATGAGGCCTTCAAGGTCTATAAATAAAAAAATTCATTAACAAAATATAGAGCCTGCAAAACCCGATCCTTTATCGGCAAGTCAACGGAGTCGACAAGTTCAATCCATAAATGAAAATGATCCCAAACATCTCGACAATGATTGTGTTGAACGTATATCTCAACCGGAGGGGTTAACTCCAACCATTTTAAATGTCTTTAAACTTCCGCAAAGTTCAAATTCCTACAAATACTAATATTTTCAAATGTCTCTCATTCACCCCGATAATGGCCGTGTTGAATGTAGATCTCAACCGGAAGGGTTAATTCCGAATATTTTAAATATCATAACAAATACCCGAAGATCCAAAAATCTCAAGATCATCCAAATCGAAAATGTTTAAAATTGAAATGACTCATCAATGCTTAAAGCAAAATTCATCCACCCTCCATAACATTTTACCGAGGTGGACATAATTATTATAAGTCATTCGTTATCAATATTTGTCATTTCTTTAGTCAATTTGGCAAGGCAATCAGCTTTGTTGCTCTGACCTCGAGGAACTTGAGCTAATTTGATAACTGGGATTTGCTTCATAGGCTCAAGAACTCGCTGATGATAATAGGCCAACTCAAACTTGGTGATTTTGTAAACTCTCAGTACTTGATTTATAACAAGTTGAGAATCACCGAAGATTTAGAGGTTTCGAATTCTAACATCGATTGCAATCTCCAGTCTTGCTATTAAGGCTTCATATTTGACATCATTGTTGGTTCGAGGTTTAGTTAAGTTGAATGAGAATCTAATTACGCCTCTCTCAGGTGATACAAAAATGAGTCCAATTCTAGCTTGATCTTTTTCAAGATTTGGAGATCGAGTGCGCTTAATTGACGACGCTCCATTAAAGTACATTTTCCATCACTGCCCACCTGGCTAGGTGACCTGTCAACGCTGATTTTGTTATCAAGAACTTCAGCAAATCGATCTATGATACCAAGGTGATTTTGTGAGACAGCATATAATGGTGGAGTTTCTGAACTACGAAAATTAGGGCCAAGTAATGCTTCTCAATTGGAAAGTAGCATATTTTTGCTCCAAAGAATCTCTAACATATGTAGTAGAGTGCGTTCTCCTTGCCTTCTTCATTGTGTTGGGCCAATAATGCTCTGAGAGACTCTTCTAATGCTGCCGTGTATAATATAGAGGCTTCCCCGGAATTGGCGCTGCGAGAATGGGCAGATTAAACAAGTATTTTTTTATACTATCAAATGCTTCATGGCACTCTTTGTCCCACTTGAAACGAACATCTTTCTATATTAATTTGGAGAAGGGCTGGCACCTACCCGACAGATTGATATGAACCGCCGAATGAAAGCAAGTCGTCCTTGCAAAAAACAAAGTTGACGGAGGTTCTTTGGAGGTGGCATCTCTATAATTGCCTTGATCTTGTTGGGGTCGACTTTGATTCATCGATAGCGAATGACGTACCCCATAATTTTTCCTGAGGATACCTCAAATGCACACTTTAGGGGGTTCATCTTCATATTATATTTTCTGATCCTCTCGAACACTATCCTTAGGTCATCAAGGTGGTCTTTCCTGTCTATGCTCTTAATGACCAGGTCATCTATGTAGCATTCAACCTTCTGAAGAATCAGCTCATCAAATATGTGCGTCATTACCTGTTGATATGTGTCACCAACGTTCTTCAGGCCGACGGGCATGACCGTGTAACAAAATATGCCTACAAGTATTTTGAATGATGAGTCATCTATGTAGTATTCGACTTTCTGATGAATCAGCTCATCAAATATGTGCGTCATCGTCTATTGATATGTGACACCAGCGTTCTTCAGGCCGAAGTGCATGAACGTGTAACAAAATATGTCTATAAGTATTCTGAATGATGTATTCTTTTCATCTTCAAGCATCATTTTGATTTGGTTGTAGCCCGAAGATCCATCAATGAAGATAAACATATAATAATTGGAAGTATTGTCAACTAGAAGTTCTGATACCGGGAGCGGAAAGTCATCTTTCAGACATACATTGTTAAGGTCCCTGAAATCGATGCAGATACGAATCTGGCCATTCTTTTTCTTCACAGGGATAATATTGGCAATCCAGTCGGCATATTTTTTCTCTAATAAAGCCCGCATCAGTAAGCTTCTTCGTCTCTACAATCATATGTTCTTCAATCTCAATCTCATTCTCCTTTGAGGTTGTTTGACGGGTGATGCATTTGGTTTGATAGCTAATTTGTGAACTGCTACGTTAGGAAATAATCCAGGCATCTCAGCATATGTCCAGGCAAAGCAGTTCCTGAATTCACAAAGAAGTTTCTTCATTTCTTCTACCTACCCTTTTAGCAGAATGTAGATAATGAAGGTTGGACGAGGGTTTATAGGTGTCAACTTCGTACATATCTTCATCACCATCGTCATCGGATTTGATTTCCTCACATATGATTGCTCGGCAAGTCTCCTTTCAGAGGTATTTTTGCTTGATGAATCTGATACATTTATATGCAACTATATCATTCTGTCGTAATGTACGGGAATTCCTTCCATACCAGAAGCCTGTACGAAGATGTTGTTTAATGGTAGGAACATTGATTTTCTTTCATAGCATTTGTTGAATACCTTTGATATTAAATCTATGTAGCTTCGTAGGAAGTAACTCTTCAGAATCGAGTAGCATACAACACCAGTCATAATTCTCTTCTTTGCACTTTCCCGCAGAATATAATACGTTCGCTGGTGCAGTCTCCTTTTTAAGAGGGGCAAATAAAGGGTGGTGAGTTCTTCAATCTTATGCACCTCACACGGAATGATTTCTTTGAAGTATTGTAGGAAAATACGTGTGACTATAAGTACGCTATCTGAAATCGACAGGGCGTATATTCTTTTGGAGAACACACCTGCATTGTATTCATGTAGATAGAGTCGAAGTCATAATCATCATTTGAATATTCAACCTCCCTAAACTAATCGACTGTTACTGGCATATCCTCCGGGATTTTGTAGGGGTAACATCGTCTTCATCTGTATCACTCCTAAGGGAGGCACGTGTTTCCTTTCTTTGGGAATGGTTAGTACTTTAGATAGAGTTGGCGTTGCCTTCTTTCTCCCCACATGCTTCTTCTCACCTTCCTGTTCAGGTTTCTTTGCGGCCTTTGAATTTGATGCCTCAACCTTAAGAGAGCTCGACGACTTCAGCTTCTTTGGCATAAAGTATCTGGCATTTTCATATATCATTACTTCATGTACTACAAAGGGTTGGATATCCTCAGAGATCCTGAATTCTTCTCCATCCTTGAGATACTTCATACACTGGTATAATGTTGACGGGATAACGCCATATTTGTGCAACTAGGGGCAACCTAGTAGCGCTTTGAATGAAGTGTCTGCATCAATTACATAGAACTTGGCTTCTGTATGAAATTCTCCAAATATAAAAGGGAGCATAAATGATCCAAGTATCTTCTGCCCTTTCTCGTTAAAGCCATGTATCATTAACTTATCTTGCCCAAGATGTTTCACATTAAGGCACAATGATCTCAATGCCTTTAAGCTCATGAGATTTATGGAAGACCCGAGATTGATCAAAATCTGATTGAGCATCATATCATCGCTCTCCGCCGTAACATACAGAAAGAGATTGTAATCTGCCATCCCAAGCATCTGATCATCCTAACCAAAAGTAATTATTTGCTCATTCCGAGCATGCAAGATTTCAATCAAGTTACGCTCAGCAAAATACGCCTCATATCTTTCGGGGTCCTTGAGAGCTTGGATCAAAATCTCCCGAAGGTCTTTAAACATCACGAGGGCGTCGTATATACTGAGTTGTTCTGTGATCTTCCTCAAGTGGGATAAGATATTATAATATATCCCCTTAACTGAAATTTCTTTTTTCTTGGAGTCTTCGGAGATAATATCTTCATTAATAACTATGTTCTTCCCCTTGTCTTTATTAGGAATCACCTTCATTGGTGGAGGTGACAGTACCTTGCCACTTCTCATCTATACCTGGGCCACCTCATCTGATTCAGATTAATTTAGTGAAGTATTCCCCTCAGAGTCGTTCATTGTCCCATCTGGAGATTCACCTGCAGACTCAGAATCATCCCCCAGTTTCACCTGCTCAATTTGTGATGCTATGTCTGGATCTGAATCTTCATAATTTGGAAAACATAAATCATCTTCAAAATTGTAGTCCATTGATTACACCATCAGACAGGACTCAGGGAATGCTTTTTCAACATATTTCTCCCTTTTTAATATCTTTGACGTCGCCGAGATGACTCGGCATGTCTCCGTAGGAAGGGATTCATCCCCAGCTTCTTCTTCCTTTTTATTTATTTTGAGCTATGTCATGAATTCACCGAGCTTAATAAGCCTCCTAGGGGTCTGATAATATTCGCCCAAACTAATAATAGCCTTTTGAGTTGTAATTTTCTTCTCCATATGCTTCTTCAATTTTGCTTTATTCTTAAAAGCCTTTGACTTTACCTTACCAGACTTTGATGAGCTATTTTGGCCATGTTGTTATCGGGAGGTGGATGCATGTGGCACAAGCAACTACTTTAAATTTAGCACTGGTTCAATAGGAAACTTCTACTTGACACCAGGAACTTTCTAGTTGTTTTAACATTTATGTTATCTTCTTAGAGATCATGGTTTCCCATTGCTCTTTTTGAATAGGTTCTTTTGTTGTTATTTTTTTAGGCGAGAGTACAGAAGAGGACGTAACTACCCGGGTAGACTCCTTTTTGGGATGAATTAACATGTTATCTGATAACCTCAACTCTCCCTTTTTATACTTCTTTTCTAGTCAATCTTTAAAGACATAGCAATCTTTAACTGGGTGACTTACTATCTGATAATATAGGCAGTAGCTTGGTTTGCCACTATGTTTGGATTCTTCAGTCCTTTTATATTCTGGCAGTTCTAGACCAGCCTTTAGTGCTTATCGAAACAGTTTAGCGACACTGTCCCTCTTAAATGAATATTCTTTATTCATTTTCTCCTTGAGGGATGGGAACGTTATATCACCAGTTCCCATGATTTTTCTCTGGCGCTCTCCTCCACCAGGGAAGGCTTCAAGTTTATCATTCAAGCACTAACTTTGGATGAGGATTAAGGTTATAAGCATGTTTTGGTTTATCATTATACTGCATAGGCTGCTTCCCTTTATCTACGTTATGCATTACCTGTCAGTCTTTATCAACATCATATGCCACATATTTTTCCTTATCAGGTCTGGAAGAGAATGTGGAGTAAGCTTCACTATTCCTGGCATCAGGTGCTTTGGCCTTTTTGGGTCTATCAGAGAGGCTTTCAAATTTTGATAAGTTTAACTTTTTAAATTTTCCCACCCTATCCAGCAGATCTTGGAAGGTAGTGATTGAAGTCATGAATAAGAAGGGTTGCATTTTATCATTAATGTTCCCCATCAACAGTTGAACTGCATGTTCTTCTTCCAATTGCTACTTGTACTTCATACTGAGATTCTGCCAGCGTGTTATATATTTCGCCACAGACTCATCATTTCTCTTTTTATCTAGGGCGATATCAGCGATGATAGTCTTCTTTTTTGTACTGGCAAATAATTTTATAAATGAAACTTCTAATTTCACGAATGTCTTTAGAGAATCATTCGGTAGCTCGGCGTACCATTCGAAAGCAATTCCAGTAAAGCTAAACTAATAGATACTAAGGAGGGACAAAGATATATGTATAAGTTAATCAAGCAAAGAGATAGGAGTAGTAAGGATTTAGTTCAAGTGAAGTGTATTAAGAATGAAGATCAAAAAATACTTTTCTTTGAAGATAATATTCAATAAAGGTGGATGAGGTATTTTGCTAAATTTTTTAATGAAGAATGTGAAAATACGATTGACTTTAGTGACTTTATCACTCTTAATAAAAATAAAGATTTTTGTTTTTATCGACGTATAAGTAAAATCGAAGTTAGAGAGACTTTAATAAAAATGAAATTTGAAAAAGCTATTGGACCTGATGATATTCCAATAGAGATGTGGAAGTCCTTAGGAGATGAAAGAATTTTTTTGTTTACAAAATTTTTTAATACAGTTTTGAAAACTAAAAAGATGCTAGATCAGTGGAGAATGAGTGTGTTAATTTCTATTTTTAAGAATAAAGGTGATGCACATGAGTGTACGAATTATAGAGAAATTAAGTTAATGTGTCATACTTTAAAACTTTAGGAGTGAGTTATGGAGTGTAGGTTGTGGTATGATACTAATATTTTTCAAAATCAATTTGGATTCATGCCGGGTAGATCTAATATAGAAGTCATTCATTTATTGAGAGGTTTGATGGAGAAATATAAAGAGAATAAGGACAATCTACATATGATATTTATTGATTTAGAGAAATCATATGATAAAGTTTCAAGAGAAGTGCTGTGGAGAGTTCTTGAAATGAAAGGAGTTAATAATGCTTATATTCAAATCATTAAAGATATGTATGCAGGAGCTATTACTTGTGTTCAAACACAACGTGGTTTGACCAAGTATTTTCCTATTTCAATTAGATTACATCAAGGATCAACCTTAAGTACATATCTTTTTGCTTTAGTCATGGATGTTCTCACTAGACATTTGCAAGAGGATGTACCTTGGTGTATGCTTTTTGCTGATGATATTCTTCTTGTTGATAAGGCTAGAGAGGGAGTTGAAGGTAAACTTGAATTATGGAGGTTAACTTTAGAGTCTAAAGGTTTTCGCTTGAGTAGATCTAAAATTGAATATATGGAGTGTAATTTTAGTAGCAATAGACTTAGTGAGGGGATTATGACTTTGGGCGATCAAGTCATTAATAAGAGTACATGTTTTAGTTATCTTGGATCTATTGTTCAGAGTGATGGTGAAATTGATGGGGATATTATCAATATAACTCAAGTTGGATGGTTGAGGTGGAGGAATACATCAGGCTTATTGTGCGATAGAAAAGTCTCCCTCAAACTTAAGGGAAAATTCTATAAGATGGTGGTGAGACCTGCAATGCTTTATGGTGTTGAATGTTGCCCATTAAAAGAGAAGCATAATACTAAGTTAAGCGTTGCAGAGATGAGGATGCTTAGGTGGATGAGTGGCTTGACCCTTAGAGATAGGATACGAAATGAGCATATACGTGAAAAGGTTGGAGTAGCTCTAGTGGAAGATAAGATTAGAAAGAGTAGCCTTAGATGGTTTGGTCATATTAAACGGAGGCCTTCCGATGACCCAGTTAGGAAAGTTGAGGTATTAGATTTGACTTATATTATGAAAGGTAGATGTAGACCTAAAAAGACTTGGTTAGAAAATATTAGAAATGATATTTCTTTAATAAATATAAATGAGAATTTAACTTTTAACCGGACACAATGGCGGAGAAGGATTCATGTAGCCGACTCCACATAGTGGAACAAATGCTTGATGTTGTTGTTGTTGTTATTTAAAACACCCTTACAGCAATTCCTTTTTGTTTTATTTCATAACATACCCTCACTGTTTTCCCATTTTGAAAATCATCATACAATCAGGAAAACCTAAAGAAGGATTGCTAGTTATAAATGCCTGCCTAAACTCAATAACAATTATCTTATCTATTTTTTTAGGGAGTTAAGTAATCTAAATTAACCTAACAACCTCAATTAAAATTTAAGTTATCCCAATGATCTTGATTAACTTCGATTGATATTTCAAAGATCATGGACTTCCATAGCATTGGCGCTTGAGGAAACTCATTCCTTTTTTCCACCCATGATTGGATAAGAGGGCTTTTTATGCTTATTCTTAATCATGGATACAAAATCTAGGCCAGATGTCAAAAACATTATTGCGTCAAATTCCAAATAAGAAGCAAACGTTTTGAAGGTTTGGTTGTGTTATTGCTACTGTAGTAGTTTTCGTTCAAACTACATGATTTTTGTCGTTTTCCAAATGCGGCTAGTACTTTCTTGAGGTAGCAAGTTCAAGCGTGCATAGAGCCCCACTATAACATTCATCAATTTCGTTGTGTTTGTAACTTTGTTTCTATCATTTATATTATTTAGTTTAATCTTGAGCCACAAAAAAATATGGTGGTTTGCTCTCTAAATCCGAAAGAAATATGCAAAATATTTTGCTTCACAGTGATGAAAACGGTTTAGCGGAATTCCCAATGTAGTGCTTAGATAGTGGAGGCAAGCTTGATTGAGTAGAAAAACCATTATGTATTTTCGTGTGCTGGTGTTCATAGAGCTCCATAGCAACAAGCAAGAATCACACAGATGATTTCCTCAACGATACTAGCTCTCATGCAATATATTTTATTTCCAGCAATTTCCACATTAAAGTAAATTAATGTATTGCAAAAAAAGTTTTACCTATCCGAGTGAAGAATATCCTTGGTACGGAACTTGATGAGATCGATGTCAAGAAGAATCTCCCCCTCCTTATCCTTCCACCGCCGATAATCTGGATGATACTCACACGAATTCTCCTTCTGTTTAGGCAGCGAAGGAGGTGTAAGCCCTCTTAAGCCGCCGCCACCGACCGTTGCCCTCGGCGCAGTGACACCGAGCATGGAGACGGCGTACTCCGGGTGCTGGGGCGATTGAAGCGAGGAAATATCGACGGAACATCGGCGTGGAACCGCGGCTCTCAGAGCTCGAGCTTGGAGGAACAGAAAACCTCTCAAACGGAGAAGCGTGCCAGCAGAGGCCATTGGAACCAAATTCGAGTTCTCTCGTTCACCCCACGGACGATACGGTTCTCGATATATTCAGTCCAGCCGCAGCTCTTCGGTAAAAGCTTGGATTCTAACATTGTCGATTTGTGTGAGTTCACCAATAATTGATTCAAAAATCTCCAAACAAAAATATTCAGTCAGTCTTTGATTTTATCAAGAATTGTTTTTCTTAAAAAAAATAGAATTGAATGCAACTCCAATAAATATACATACACACACGAGTCGTGTGACACGACCCACCCATAGAAAAGATTTGACCTAAAAGACTCTTTTTCTTTTTCTTTTTTTTTTTCTTTTTTTGACCTAAAGGGCTCGTGATTTATTCATGGACCTATCTTGAATACAACTACTAAAGTAAGAAGATTGAGTCATGAACTAAAATAAGTTAAATAAATTCAAAATAATAATCTATTTCAATACATAGCGATGTAGGTAAATTGCATATACCTGACAAGTTATAGTCCAAGTGTTCCAACCAAATGGAACAACTCTCTCGAGCAATCACTAACATTAGCCTATGAGCAAGCAAATACTCGCCCCAGAGGAGCCAAGTGACATTTACCCTAGAAGGTTTTACCCCCTTCTATAGTTATCATTAACTAAGGATATCCACCTCCTGTGAATGTCTCGATGCAAGCTATAGTAAGCGCACACATATAAAGCCCATCATCACAACTTCATCATTGTATTAGTTTTTAGTTTTGAGCCATGTTCCTTCAAGGGATTCACTATTTATCTTTAGGGGCTCACCATCATAAACTCAACTTTTATTTCTACTCTTAAAGACTTGCCTTATAAAACAAAAGGTTACTTACTAGCAATTTTCTCAAGCCACATCAGAAGCATAGGATCATGCTAGAGATAGAGGGCCATGTATGTACTATTCAAATCAGTTCATGTGTCTATGTTAGTATGTGCTGGTCATATCATTTTTTTTTTCTTAGGTGTAATCTTCCTTATAGAGCTCTAAACTCTAACCGGAGTTAAGAGACATTTTTTTTTTAATATTATGTTATTTTCACTATTTAAAGAGATATTAGATATTCTCACTTACTCTCTTGTTGATTTTCTTACTTGGCTCTCTCAGTCTAACATATTAAGATCTGCTAGTAGGATTAGGTATCACCATGGATAAATTTAGATCCAAAATTCTTTATGTTATCTCTATATATCACATGGTGTTCAAGATCCTAATTGGAAACCAAGAGATCACAGTGAGAGGAGATCAGACATAATTGTGATTCCATTATTTGAAGGTTGTAAGGAAAGTGGTAAGCTTGCTTAAGGAGATGAAGAATCTTGAAGTGGTAAGGAGATCAAGACAAGAGACAACTAAAGGAGATCCCAACATTAAAAGATAATCTAAAAAAGACTTTGAAGATAAGTTGTCCTTCAATTTGAAACATCTTGAGGTCTTCAGTTTGTTTGTTGCCGAGATGCTAGAGAATGATATTGAAGTCACCTGACATAAGTTAAATATTTAGAAGGATACCAGCCTATGAACAAAAGATAAAGAAGATTGCAACCATCCTAGTTGACCCCATCAAGAAATAAATCTATAAGCTCTTAAATGTTGGCTTCATCTAACATGTGAAATGCCTTAACTGGATCTCCAATATTGTATTGGTATAAATGATAATAGGAAATGGATAATATGCATAGACTTCAGCAGTCTGAATCCAACATGGCCAAAGGATGAGTACTCACTTCCTATGATCAATATACTAGTTAACCTAGTGGTTAGGTTCCTTGTGATGTGCTTTCATACTACATTTTCAAGATATTAACAAATCAAAATGCACCATGATGACTTCAAGAAAACTTGGCATGAAGAATGAAGAGGGCTACTTACTAAGGTATGACTAAGGTATGATGGACTGAGACTCTAAAGACGAAAAACTACAAGCCTTTTTCCCTCTATGTGGGGTCGGCTACATTAATCCTTTTTCTCCATTGTGTCCTGCTAAAAGTAAAATTTTCTTTTAAATCTAATATAGAAAGATTATTTCTAATATTTTCTAACCAAGACTTTTTAGGTCTACCTCTACCTTTCTTAACATAAGTCAAATCTAATATATATATATATATATATATATACTTTTCATAACTTGGACATCGGAAGACTGTCATTTTATGTAACTAGGCAATCTAAGGCGACTCTCTCTAATCTTATCTTCCGCTGGAGCTACTCCAACCTTTTCATGTATATGCTCATTTTGTATCCTATCTCTAAGGGTAAAGCCACTCATCTACTTGAGCATACTCATCTCTACAACACTTAACTTAGTATTATATATGATTCTCTTTTAATGGCCAACATTCCGGACCATAAAGAATTGTAGTTCTCACCACCATCCAAGATATCTAAAATGTGTACTCTTATTAATAACTTGATTGCCCAAAGTTACAATCCCCTCATTGGTCTATTACAACTAAAATTACAATCAATATATTCAATTTTTTATCTACTCAAGCAAAAACCTTTAGACTTTAAAGTTGACCTTTGCAATTCAAGTTTACCTTCAACTCCCTTTATAGTCTTATCGAATATCATCAACAAAATGCATACACCAAGGTATATCCTATTGCAAATGGCTAGTGAGAACATCCAAGACTAAAGAAAAAAGACATGGGCTTAAGGATGATCCTTGATTTAATCCAATTGAAATAGGAAAATACTTGGTCAAACCACCTTGTGTTTGAATACAAGTAATAGATCTTGCATACATATATTTAATGATTTGAATATAAGCATTATTAACTCCTTTCTGTTAAAAAATTTTGAAGTGCAGTGGGTGATCTATTAGTGAAGGGCAATTTGTTGGAACAACACATTTATCATTAAAAGGAGCCATTTGCCATACCAAATAAGAACAACATATGAGATAGCCCATTGGAATGTACTTTTAGTATAGGTTTAGGAAACTTTTTAAGGGAAGGGATTGAAGTGAACTCTAATAAAGTGAAAGTAATCCTGAAGATTACATCACCCAAGATAATAAACGACATACATCAACTCAATGGGCGAGTTATTGAGCTTAATTACTTCATCTCTAAGTTAAGTAAGTGATGCTCACTCATCTTCAAATTCTAAAGAGCATAAAATATTTTACTAGGGGTGAGAAGTATGAGGTTGCTTTATACAACTTAAACTTCTCCCTTCGTTGTCTCCACTGCTCCAAAGCCCATGGTTATGATGAGCTTCTTTTTTATAGCCCCATATTTTGAACCCTGCAATGGCCCTAGTTCCTTAGCCACAATAATAGAAAAGAAAGAAGAAGAAGAATTACAAGAAGAAGAAGAGAGTGGGGAGTTTTATTTTATTTTGTACTTATGTTTCTTTGTATTTATTTTAATTTTGGGGGAGGAGGAAGTAAAATTCAAAATGCAAAATATAATGTTATTTGTTCATCTGGTAAATTATTTTGCTTGTCCGTTGTTTGGGCTGAAAGTTTAAAAAAGAGGTTTTGAAGAGCTTAATTTTCTTTGACAAGTTTAATTCAAGATTTCATTCAAAATTAAACACATCACTAGAAACAATATATCACCCTAGGAGGCAAAGATATCATTCCTTAAGGGTTTAGTTAATGGAACTGAATATTTGACCCAGATTGTAATAATCAAATTTAAGGCAGAGCTGCATATAACCCCAGTAGGATAAAATGATGCTTCAATATTTGACTATGGAAATTTGGATAAATTATCACTATTTTCATATTCAGAGTTACCATAATAGATGATGTATCTTTCTAAGGAAAGAAAATATCATCTATTGTTTATCATCTCCCTTGACGATAATGATCGTTGTTGATTTAATTTTCCTAATGAAGATTAAGTAAGTTTTGAAAATTGATTTTTATAAACTGGATGTGGGTTCCAAATCTCCTACAAACACAAGCCATCATAGTTAATTATATGGTAGGGAGGTTGAATCCCCTACGAATACTCTCAATTAAAATAATGATAGATGTTCTATTTAGTGATTTTTTAGGAGTGATATCAAAGAAGGTGAATTTGGAATATGAATAGGAATTAGATTAAATTTTGAACACTTATTTTTGAAGTCAACAGAGGAGGGCTAGGAGACACTTTAGGATTCTGAAATAGTTCAAAAGTGCCACATCCTAAACTAAGTTTTAGGCTTTAAGTTTTGTATTGAGAAAATCTATATTTTGAGTTGAATAACTTGTTAAAAATTTAAGAATATATTCCTAGATGTTAGATTCTTATGATTCAGAATTTTCCCCATATCCTAAATCTAAATTAGGCAATATACCATAGTAGTCCAACCTAGCTGTTGCAATGCAAAACCTGAACTTACCTTACCTGGATTAGGGAGCCAACTAACCACCTAGTCAACTAAAATCCATGAATCTAGTCAATTTTATAAAAGAGTAGTAAGGATATTATTGTTAAAGTTTTTGAGAATTGGGACTTACATCTAGAGCAGATCTTAATTGAAAGTTCATTAGGGATGTTAAATCCTATAGAACTGGCCCGAGGCTAACCAAGAGGGGGGGTGAATTTATATTTAAAAATTCCTTTAAGCAAAACACAAATATTATCACAAACCAAATCACCACAAACACAAGTGTGGAAGAAAATAAATGCGGAAGCAGTAAAAACAAGAACACAAGGGTTTATAGTGGTTCGGTCAACTCGACCTACGTCCACTCCCTGGAGGCGCCCTCCGAGTATTGCACTACCAACATGACTCTCATTTAGCCCTCACAGCTAGGCGGAGAAGCCCTTATAAAAACACCTCCTTTTGCCACACCCGATAAGGCAGAGAACCCAACTCCTTTTGCTTCCTCCTGAAGCAGGCAGAGAACCACGATCACTTATTGAAACTTACCTCTCCTAACCCTTCCAAGGATAAGAGACTCTTGGGAAGAAGAAGTGGAATAATGCTTGGAGCAACCCTTGTGAACCCCCTCACAAGCTCTCTCTCTCTCCCTCTCTCTCTCTATCCCTCTCTCTCTCTCTCCTTTAGGTTTTCTCAGGTCAAAACAACAGCCAAGGATGTTAAAAAATGTTTAACAAGAGCTCTTAAATAGAAAAACTTACCTCTCCCAACCCTTCCAAGGACAAGAGACTCTAGGGAAGAAGAAGTGGAATAATGCTTGGAGCAACCCTTGTGAACCCCCTCACAAGCTCTCTCTCTCTCTATCCCCCTCTCTCTCTCTCTCTTTTAGGTTTTCTCAGGTCAAAACAGCAGCCAAGGATGTTAAAAAATGTTTAACAAGAGCTCTTAAATAGAAGAGCTTCAAAGGAGCTCATTAATTGCAAGTTGTCAACATTATCATCCCGGACGATATGTGAATCGTCCTGGCCGATCAGTACCAATCTCATAAGATCGGCCAGAGCATCGCCCTGAATGCAAACTGGATGATTAAAAATTTGTTTGATCGTCCCGGATGATCTCACGATCATCCTGGCCGATCAGTTCAAATTAGAGGAAAATCATCCAGAGCATCACCCTGAATTTGAGCTGTCCGATCCAAATTGGCCTGAACATTGCCCTGAATTTATGCTAGCCGATATTTATCGTCCAGAACCAACTAAGGGTTTTTGAAAGGATCGTCCTGGTCGATCATGCGATCGTCCAGGATGATGTGATGTATCAATCATCCTTAATTACTCTCATGATTGCCAGATCAATTTAGGCATAATTATACAATATTGTCCAAGCCGATCAAATAATCGTCCTGGCCGATTTCCAAAAATACAGAATACTTAAATTGATCATGGCGGTAAATTCTTTATGTATTGAGCATATCTTCCTAGCCGATACAGGTTTCTTCCAGGCCAATCCGTTAATTACGGCTACCTTAACTAGGAAATCCTGATCAGTCCAAGACGATATAAATATCGTCCGGGATGATGTGAGTAAAAACACAAGTTCTAAATCTCTCAAGTGTGTGTGTGTGGAGTTACTTAACATCAGTCACTTCAAGCAATTACAATTGACTAAAGAAAGAAAAAAGAAAACTATAGACTGACTCAATCCTAATCTACCCAGTCTTGAGTTGGTTACTGTTATCGTCCAATCTTTGAGTCCTGAAAAGTCAGTAGAAAAAGGCAGTCGTATTGAAACAAGATTTGTTTGCTATCATCAAAATCATAATCCAAAAAATAGGTTTGTAACAAACTCCCCCTTTTTTATGATGAAAAATATATCGATAATCAAATTAAAGCGACTAAAAAAATATAATACAGAAAAAGAAAGCAGTCTACTGAAAACAGAAACTAAAACTACAAAAACAAGGGATCTTGATCATCGGATGGATGTGGAGGTGGTGGAGCCTGCTGAAAGTAGCTAGCTAGCATTGTAAACTAATCATTGAACCAGGCTATGTCCTGGTTGTGCTGCTGCTACTGGTGAGTAATGTAGCTATTAAAACGGGCTAAGTCCTCCATGCGGTGGTGCTCATAGCGGGTCATGTCCTCAGAATATTGCTATTCCTGTGCAGCAATGTAAGCGTCAAAACGGGTCTCCCAACGATCAAATCTCTCCACTAACTGGTCAAACTATGAGTGCTGACGAATAGGAACAAGATCAGGAATGGGAGCGGGAGCCTCCTCCTCCTCGACCCCTTGAGGTTCCCCATCCCTTGGGTGGAGACAAGTACTATGAAGGATATTGAAAGAGCTGTTTGAGTTGCAAGGAGGCTGAAGCTCGTGACGAGCAGGATATTGAAGATTGTATTTGGTTTCAAGAATATAGGCTATAAGATATCCTAAAGCAAGGTTGGGTCTCCTCCTATGGCCTAGATCACGAATAGTTGTTAAATTATCAATGTATCAAAAAATCAAGTCAGTAGCATTAAACTCTCTCCGGGCCATGTTGTAAAAGGTTGTCAGGGAAAGCAGAGGAGTGATGTGGACTCGGTCCCCGGCTTTTGGAATAATGGTGGTGAGAAGGACATGCTGAATTGTCCTAGCATCTTTGACTAAAGAGCTAGTCTCTCCAACATGAAAGGGTGTGTTGGTCTGGCGAAGAAAATGATTTGCCGTGGACCAGTCAAAATCAGGATATGAGATAATTATATGCAGCTTATCCCCGGTGGTGAATAGCTGCAATAGTTCAACATAGTCCTGATATATGATCTCGACCGGGCGTCGATTCACATAGGAGGTCAGGGCTGTGAAAGTAGAATTTATATGAAGATTTGCATAAAATTCTAATAGAAGTTCTAAGGAAAAAGGGACAGCGAGGGTAAGAATGAAACACAGACAAGTGTGAGCAAAGAAATCTATTACCGGATATGAAAGGTGGACAGGATTGATGGTCTTGGAAAGGATGATGCCACATTCTTTGTAACGATGGTAAGCTGCTTGATCCTCTACTTCCCTGAATCGAGGGTCCAGAGTGGCCCTCGAGGAACTTCCAGAAGCCTGTCGGACTCGCTTTCCACCAGCCATTGCAAGAAATCAGTAAGTAAAAATGAGATAAAAAGAAGCTTTGAGTGAAAATAATGGATGGAATGGCCTGTATTTAAAGAAACGGCCACATCGTCTAGGACGATCGAAGAATCATCAAGGACGATTTGGTTCAATTATTACATACAGGCCAATTGGTCAAAAAGGAGGTCCGATCATCTAGGCCGATCAGATATCGGCCAGGATGATTAGACACAGGCAATCATCTCGAGGAGTCAAGCCGGACAACCATTGAAAAAGCAAATCGTTCGGGTTGATTAGGTGTATCGTCCAGGATGATGCACAATAATTGATCGTATCGGCTGAAGTTAAAACACTTTAAATCTGTACCACGTGTATCATCCAGGACGACAGTGGATCGGCTAGGACGATTGTCCAATAATAGATCATCCGGGGCCAATTTTTAAGGATTTAAACGTACTGACATGTGGATCGTCCAGGACGATCTAGTGTATGGCCAGGATGATGACCATAAAAGCATCAACCAGGACAAAAATTATATTGGCCAAGATAATCAATATGATTGTTACAGAGTTCGATCGGATCATCCAGGACGATAATGTACCGTCCGAGACAATGAGTTATAGAAGGCTCAGAAAAGTTCAGCAGATAGAATTTTGAAGAGAAATTATCATATCGTCCAGGATGATAGAGGTATTGGCCAAGACGATGCGACAAGAATTTAAAAATCAAAGAAAAATGGAGATGATCAGAGAAAACTCCAAACAAAAATAAATAAAAACTAAAAACAACATAAACAGATAAAAAATAAGAAAAGAGAAAAAAAAATTTGGTTTTTAATTTTTCTATTTTTTTTGTTAGCAAAGCAAGCATATGACAAATTTCCCAAATAATTAAATTTTAAAGATTTGAAAGATCAATGAGTTAACAATGTCACAATCTGAAAACGGTAAAAAATCCGATCTTGTTTACCCTAGCTCGGACTTCTTTCAGGATGAAAATTATCTTTTGAAAATAAGAGGTCTAACTCAGAATAAATTGGATAAAAAGAAGACCCGTTCAAAACTTAGTTATAAATAAAATATCTTATAAAATAGAATACCAAAGTAATTTGTCTCTATCGTAAAATCTGAAATCAAGCCTTTGAAAACATCAAATAACCCATGAGTTCTTCTAAGTTTTAAAAGTTTTGAAAAGAGAGGATAGATTGCATTTAGTGGGTACATTTTATGCCTCTTGTCACTTTGATTAGCTCTTTGAGCATCTTTTGATTTTTGATACACTTTCATGTATATACTTTTCTTTACAATTTGGCGTCATTGGCCACTTTTTTTTTGCAAGCTAAAAACTCTTTAACAAACTCTTAAAAAAGGTTCTTAGTTGTGATCATATCTTCTAGATATTAGAGAAGAGGAGCTCTCTTTCTAACATAGGGAAGAACAAACTACAAAATGAAAATCAAAATCATATGATAAGTGCAAGGCAAGATTTCAATTAACTTGAAAGATATATAAGAACTTTGGATCATATATATAAGATAGACTATTGTAGCAAGATAAAAAGATCTTAATTTCAAAAACCATTTGTTAAAATGAGATAGACTTTTGTTTAGAAAAGAAAAATATATCACCAAAAGAGATTAGAGGGAGGGAAACCATCAATGGTGTTTTCTCCATTTAACCGATTTAGAAATACTAATCATTGGCCATAAATCTCCAAAGTTTAAGAACAAGGAAAAAATCATCATAAAAAAAATAGAAGTAAAGATGACTAGAACAACTAAACAAAAACTATCACAAAAGCAAAACATAGCAATAATCAAAATGCAATTCAAGAATTTGTTAAGCAGCAAGTTTAAGCAGTTATGAGTTGCGAGCCTCCATTTGTCTAACTATCCTATACTCTCACGAGGTCTTTGATGAGAGTAATATGGCAAGAATCAACAACTATCAGTTTAGGAA
>NW_021318876.1:1633484-1648326 GCF_001605985.2 Dendrobium catenatum
AGTTTTCCAAAAATCAAAAGGTAGGTTATCGAACAGGGGAGGTCGGGTAATAGAATACCCTTCCGATGTATTACGATTCCCAAAGTTAGCTATGAATCAAAATTCAAAAAGTTTTCAAACTTAGTTTTTATGAATCCCGCTCTGATACCACTTGAAAGTTTGTTAGGGATGTTAAGCCCTATAGAATTGGCCCGAGGCTAACCAAGAGTTTATAGTGGTTCGGTCAACTCGACCTACATCCATTCCCCGGAGGTTCCCTCCGAGTATTGCACTACCAACGTGACTCTCCTTTAGCCACCACAGCTAGGCGGAGAAGCCCTTACAAAAACACCACCTTTTTGCCACACCCGTCAAGGCAGAGAACCCAACTCCTTTTGCTTCCTTCTGAAGAAGGCAGAGAACCATGATCACTTTCTGAAACTTACCTCTCCCAACCCTTCCAAGGACAAGAGACTCTAGGGAAGTAGAAGTGGAACAATGCTTGGAGCAACCCTTGTGAACCAGCTCACAAGCTCCCCCTCACAAGATCCTCTCTCTCTCTCCCTCTCTATCTCTCTCCTTTAGATTTTCTCAAGTCAAGACAGCAGCCAAGGATATTAAAAAATGTTGAACAAGAGCTCTTAAATAGAAGAGCTTCAAAAGAGCTCATTAATTGCAAGTTGCCGACATTATCGTCCAGGATGATATGTAAATCATCCTGGCTGATCAGTACAAATCTCATAAGATCGGCCAGAGCATCGCCCTGAATATAAACTGGACGATTGAAAATTTGCTTGATCGTCACAAACAATCTCATGATCGTCCTGGCCGATCAGTTCAAATCAGAGGAAATTTGTCCAGAGCATCACTCTGAATTTGAGCTGTCCGATCCAAATCGGCCTAAACATCGCCCTGAATTTGTGCTGGCCGATATTTATCATCCAGAAGCATATAAAGGTTTTTAAAAGGATCTTCCTGGCCAATCCTGCAATCGTCCAGGATGATGTGATCGTATCAATCATCCTTAATTACTCCCATGATTGTCGGATCAATTTAGGCATAATTATACAATATCGTCCAGGCCGATCAAATAATCATCCTGGCCGATTTCCAAAAATACATAATACTTAAATTGATCATGGCAACAAATTCTTTATGTATTGAGCATATCGTCCTAGCCGATACAGGTATCGTCTAGCTCGATTCATTAATTACGGCCGCCTTAACTAGAAAATCCTGATTAGATCTTCTATTTTGAACTCGATCGTCCAGGACGATATAAATATCATCCGAGATGATGTGAGTAAAAACACAAGTTCTAAATCTCTCAAGTGTGTGTGTAGGGTTACTTAAAATCAGTCACTTCAAGCAATTACAATTGACTCAAGAAAGAAAAAAGAATATTACAGATTGACTCAATCCTAATCTACCCAGTCTTGAGTTTGTTCCGTTATCGTCCAATCTTTGAGTCTTGAAAAGTAAATAGAAAAAGGCAGTCGTAGTGAAACAAGATTTTTTTGCTATCATCAAAATCATAATCCAAAAAATAGGTTTCTAACATTAATTAGTCCCTTCACTGATACTAGATGAGAATGCTTAAATAAAATTCAATTAAAATTTTAGACACACTTAAATTTGTTTCTAAGCAATGCATGTTGATCGACTTGATTAATTTCATAAAATATATTTGAAGTAATTTTTAAAAAGGATAAAAACTTATTTTTCTCTGGAGATGACACAACTTCTCCTTGACAGATTTGCACCCTCAAAGGCTAAGTGGTATGTTAGAACCCACAAGCAGCGAGGTGCTTAACAAGGAAGAAAAAGTCAATAATATGCTTATGCTGACTCCAGTAGTCTCAGGCTTACTTATTAGATCATTTAAGTTCTATGTTAACCTAAAAAAATTAATTGGTTTTAACTAGAATTTTTTTTAACATACCATAACGAGCCTTCGTGTATCCAGGCTAAGACAAAATTACCATGCAATTGCTAAAAAATTAGAAAAGTCAGGCAATCCTAATCGCAATCAAAATAAATCAAACACATCAATTAATTAAATTAATTTCATAAAATAATATCCATAAGCAAAATTCCCCTTTATTACAAATTAGAATTTACATAAATTAAAAGTGGTCGAGCACCACTAACTACAACCTCGAATTCTAATCTTAGGATCAATAGAAGTTAATTTTGAGTGAGATATTCTTTGTCTTAAACTCCTCATCCTTATCTCTTTGTGCTCCTTGGATTCATCATATCAAATGAAAAAGAAAACTCTTTCACCAAAGGGGAGGTTATTCTTTTATTTTGGGTACTATAATTATCCAAATTTTGGGTACTATAGTTATCCAAATTTAGACTAGAGTTCATTGTCCTATAAAACCACCTAAGTGTGTGAAGTAGGTTATGTGGGTTGGGTATATCCTAAGTTAGGCAATCTATTGAAGTTATCTAGTGTTCCGGTTTGTTATAGGTTGAAGGAAAACTTTATGTTTGAGTTTAAATATTAATATATTAAAGCTTAGTTTAAGTATATTTTAATGGTTAAATGGTTACTACCTTTGTTGCTCACGAAGGCCGTGAAGTTTATTTTACCTTCATTGGGGCTACTTTAATACCCTCGTTGGGTTATCTAAAAGTAACTAGTGTTGATTAAGTTGGTTTAGCTGGTTGAGGATAAAAGGTTAATAAAATTAAAATTAATGTGTTGATTGATGGTTTGAATAATTAAACAAACTTTTTTTTGGAATTTTGTGTGAATTATTGAATTTTTGGAAATTTTGGGATTATATAATTACATTAATTAAGGGGTCAAAAGTTGACTTCTATAATTTTAAAAACTTTCGTATTTTTCTTAAATATTAGATCTTAGGTTGAGTAATTAGACTTTAAGTTTGCTCGATTTGAAATTTTCTAACATTAAGTTATGATTTTTTGAAGTTTTAATCTAAGTTGAATTACGATTGACCTCGAAGTTAACTTTTTTTATTTTGACTTGATTTTTGAGTTTTGATGTTTTTATAAAATACTGGATTTTAATTAGAGCTAAGTGGCTTTGAGTTTGATTAAAATATATTTTTCTAGAATTATTTGTGATTTTTTAAAGTTAGGATATTTTTGAGATTTTTAAAATTATTTATTTAGAGGGGATTTTTAGATTTTGATCGAAATCCTTCACAAACTCTTTAAAATATCTTCAAATTTTTGGGAATTTTAAAATATTTTAATTAATATTTTAATTAAATATAAATTTTCCTTAAAAATTAAATTAATATTAAATTAAAGGTGGAATCATAGTGCTTTTATTTTTTGTAGATTAGGGGTTTCATTATGAGCAATTAGAGACCTTATGTGAATTTTAAAGATTTTATATGAATTGATTATGAATTAGTTAAAGAAAGAGGTTAATTCTAGGAAGGGGTTTTGGGGTTCCTGAATGGCGGACCAATTGGTCACCAATTTTAGTTAAACTTGGGCCATAACTTCACCTGACAATAAAGTCCAAGAATACTAAATTTGGGCCCAAGTTGAATCCCCTAAGGTTTTTAACCAAACCACCAAAGGTAACCACTAGGTTACCTTGAAAAATCCTAATTCATTAACTAGGGCAAGGGAGGAGGTGTAATTAATGGCTCTAAACTATATATAAAGCATGATCAATGTACAAACAATCAAATCATATATCTCATTAGATATGTGTATGTGTTGATTTGAAATTAAGGGTCAAACCAGGATCCTTAAGCTCAAATCAACTCAAAATAGCCTTTAATCAATTCAAACATGTGGGAGAAATTTTGGACTTGTGTTTGACAATCTTAAGATTAATCTCTCAAAGTTCTAAGCCATGGAGACACATAATTTAATCATAAATGGTAAAATACAATGAGAGTTATTACTTGAATTGAGATAAACACATGTTGAATTATGGCTTGGGACCATAAAGATTTCATAGGTTTCCTCAAGACCTTTCCAATGAGCTTAAGATCACCTAAATTGGCTAAGTGTGTGAGGAGACATGATTTTTCAAAGTCTCCCTAAGTTTCTTGAATTTTTTAAATATGGAAGAACACTCACCCCAAATCATCCCGTACGATCTAAAATCATACAGTATAATTAGTTTTAAAATGTTATAAGTTTTTACACTCACCCAGTGTGTGTGCACCGTTACCCAATTTCAATCACACTCTCTAAAACTCAAGAAAAGTATAAAAAGTATAGACTTCACATAAAATTAATCCTAATCTAATCTGCCTTGAAGTCTTCAACTATTTGGATTATAATTTCCCTAAAACATTAGTACACACAAATAACAAAAGTAATATTTCCAATATATGTTATGAGAAAGAATAATTAATATAATAATATTTTAAAATCTTCAAAAAGACACATGATATAAAAATTAAGTTACAACAATATGCCACTTTTTTGATGATGGCAAAACAATTATTGTTTGAGTTAACATTTCAATCAATTTTCTCCTTTGCTCCCCCTAAATGATTGACCAATAAAAAAAATAAGGGATTCCCATTAAGATCAATAATAATAAACCCAAATAAAAAATAAAAGACACCAAATAAAAAATATTTCGAACAAAAATATGAACACAAATGAATATTCAAACATTCAAACAACAATCACACATGCATTCAAAACTTACACATGCATGCACACAAATCATCAAATAACAATTATCAATTAATCAAACAACATTATAATTCCCCTTTTTGACAACAACAAAAAGGGAAATATAACTTGAAATGAGAGGTTTCAATAGTTAAACCAAAAGAGTTGAAGAGAAAAGAGTTTTAAATCAATTAAAAATACAATATTAATTTCATAATACTAAAAACAAATTCCAAATTTTAATTCAAAGAACAACTACGATAAGAAAAGTCAATCCAAGTCATTATTTATGCTAGACAATTCAAATAAAGATGATTATTACAAAAATGATTAAATAAAGATTAGTTAAATTCAAATTCAATATGAAATATGATTGTTAATTTGATGGATTTGGATTAGAGATTAACTGATAATGGAAATAACACAATAATAATAAAAAAATTTCAATTGGTGACATTGCACATCTTTTTAAAAATTTGTGACACACTTTGTGCATCTTTTCTATTTGTGTTAATTTTGTGCCTCTTTTCACTTTGCAAACCATTGCGCATCTTTTCTATTTTTGTACACATTATGCATTTCTTTGATTTATTCTTTGGGTCTTTCCAAAGTTAATATTCTAAATTCAAATTTGACTAATAACAAAAATAAACATATTGAAAAAGAAATTAAAAAAAGACATCAATCTTATAACAATTATATTTTAGATATGTTTATCTAAAATAACATGAAATTGATCTCTTTATCTAAATCTTGTTATAATCTTAATTTAAAATTTTAAAAGGTTTGATTTCATAAAAAAATTAATTTGTAGAGAAAATTTATAGCCCATTTCAACAATCAATTTCAACAAAGTTTATCTCATTAGAGATACAAACATTTTAAGAAGCCAGAATTAAAACATGTCATTAAACATAGCACTTTCATTGATACTATAACATATCACATGCATCCATTTCCAATGATACCAATCATAACAACACTTAACATCATCACATAGAAATTAAACAACATATAAAAAACACTATAGTCATAGAGGAAAAACCATCATAACAATAAAAACATAAGCTCAATAGAAAGAATAACAATGAAGTACGTCTAGAAATTGGAGGGGCCATAATTTGGAGGAGGTGGTGGGTTAAATATTGAAAAATAACTTTTCATCATAGCTACATTCATGTTCATTGTGTCAAATTAACCACAAATCCAACCCATGCGTTCATTGTAACGAGCATCCTACTAAGTCAAGTGATTCTCAATTTGATCAAAATGTTGATCAAAATAAGTCTTTAATCTATCAAAGCACTTGACCTTTTCTTGGTAGAAGTTTTAGTCAGATCCAGGTGCAGGTGTTAGAGAAGGTGTAGGAGCTCCCCCGTCTCCCTCAGAATCATCACTATCAGAATTCTGATCTCTCCGAAAACATGCTCGAAAAGAGGCATTAGTGAAGTAGATTGGTAGTTCGATGGGAGTATCATGATGAATCCGATTGTACTTCTTATAAAGAATGTAGGCAACTAGATGTCCTAAAGCCACATTTTTTTTCCTCTTATGGTGTGGAAGTTCAATTTTAGAAAAGTTGTATAGGTGGTCCATAATGAGTTTGGATTCATCAAAGGGCTTTTTAGTCATAATTAGATAGGTGACTCTAGATAAAATTGGAGTCATATTTATTCGATCACCAGTTTTAGGAATAATCGAAGTTCTTAAAACAAGCTGGATGAACCAGGCATTTTGATTCAAAGTATAAACTCAAGCCAAATGACTAACTTGGGAGACACCTCTAAGAACTTTATTAGTTTCAGACCACTCAAAATTAGCTTTAGAGGTCAAAGTTTGGGCTCGTATCCCCTGAGTTCTTAGATGAAGAAACTTGCATAAATATTCCTTGGTTATTTATTCATGTTGTTTCTACCCATAAGAAGTTATCCTAGAGTGTTCCTCATTAACTCTCATATTGGCCAAGAAGTATTGGAAAGTCTCTTTATGGTAGGCATAAATGAGAGTGAGAATGAAAAATAGTTGAGTCGAAGCAAACAAAGGCATGACAAAAAAGTGAAGATCACACTGAATGAGAAGTCTAAAGAGGGTGATCTTGGCAGTAATATTCCTAAAATAGGCAACCGCATTCTTCTTAAATAAGAAGTTGTCATCCCCACCACTTTTAGAAGAAGAATCCTTAGAACCACTACGACATTTGCTAGAACTAGCCATTTCTAAGATGAGGGCTCTAGAGGGTTTTGAAATAGATATGAAAGTGAATGAAAATGATTTCAAAGACCCTTATATTTAAAGAAAAAATGAACAATCGTATCGTACAAAATTTGGATTGTATGTACGATTATAAAATTGTACTATACAAAAATATTTTCATGCGTTGGAATGGAGATGGCAAAAAATGAAATGACTTTTTGTAAAATGTCATTTTCGAGGCATCCTTTCATACAAGATTTTTAATCACACGATCATACAAACAAACAGGTATTCATCTGGGATGATTAGAATATTAAAGATTATTTTAAAGGCGATTAGGTTTTTCCCCCCTAAAAATTGACATCTGGATTATATAGAAAAAAATTATTTCATACGTACGATCAGCAATAAATAACTGACATTTTTTAGAAAACCATCCCCACACGTACAACGAAACTATGCAAATCGTATAGTATGATGACATCATTGTATATTATGAAACCTATAAAAAATTAAGTTTTGCGTGCTCAACTCCAAAAACTATCATATATATACTACATAATTTGTATAAGATGAAAGAATATTCATAAAGTATGAATATAACACTTAAAAAGTAATACATGACAATTAAAAAATATTATTAAAATTAATCATTTCACATCAAGTGACATGTCGCCAGTCTAAAAAAATAAAAATATATATATATATAATATAATATAAAAATAAAAATATATATATAATATAATATAAACAAATAAACAAAAAAAATAAAATAAACAGAGATAAACTAAATAGAGACATATATACAACACATCAAGTTTGTTGAATTTTTAATTTAAGCATTTAGATAAATCAAACCTAATTTGGTTCTTAGGGTGCTAAAAGTGTCAAAGGCTAGTGGTTTTGTGAAAATATCTGCAAGTTAATTTTCTGTAGTAACATGATTCAATTCAACCTCTCCCTTAGCTACATAATCTCTAATGAAGTGATGTCTTATGTATATATGCTTGATCCTAGAATGTTGAATAGGATTTTTTTAAATGCCAATTACAATAGTATTGTCATAAAAGATTGTAATTATGCCAATTAAAAATTCTAAATCAATCAACTATTATTTCAACTAAAGAACTTGTGCCATACAACTCCCAAGGCAATATATGCTTCTTCAATAGTAGATAGAGCTACTAAATTCTATTTCCTATTAGAGCAAGAAATTAAAAAGTTTCTTATGAATTTTCAAGTTCCAGATGTACTTTTTCGAACAACCCAATAACTTGCAAAGTCTAAATTAGAATATCACATAATTTTAAATGAAGAGCTTTGCTTAGGATACCAAATCCCTAAATTTTGAATTCCCAAAAGATATCTTAAAATACTTTTTACTACTGTCAAATGTGATTATTTTGGATCAGGTTGAAATCTAACACATAAATAAACACTGAATATTATATCTGGTCTGCTAGTAGTCAAGTAAAATAATGATCCAATTATACCTCTAAATTCTTTTGATCAACATATTTTCTTTTAGGGTCCTTATCCAACTTTTCTGAAAACTTCATTGATGTAGTTACTGGTTTAACATTATCCATTTCATATTTCTTGAGGACGTCCTTAATATATTTTGACTGACTAAGAAAAGTTCCTTCCTCATTTTGCTTAATGCTAAAACTAAGAAAATAACTCAAATCTCCCATCGAACTCATCTCAAATTTATTTCTCATTATTTTTGAGAAACCATCATAAAGATTTTTATTTGTAGATCTAAATATGATGTCATCAACATATATTTATACAATGTGTATATCATTTCCTATTTTCTTCAAAAAGTGAGTAGTGTCCACACTTCTTTTCACAAAAGATCTCTCTAATAGAAAAGTGCTTAACCTATCATACCAAACCCTAGGTGCCTGTTTTAGTCCATACAATGCCTTTTTAATTTAAACACATAATTATGGAATTTAGAATTTTCAAAATTGGGAGATTATTCAACATAAATATCATCTTGTATCACCCCATACAAAAAGGAACATTTGATATCTATTTGATATCATTTAAATCCTTTAAAATAGATAAAGGATAGCAAAACCCTATTTTGCTTCAAGTTATGTTATAGGGGCAAAAGTCTATTCGAAATAAATCCCTTATATTTGATTATACCCCTAGCTATCAATATCACCTTATTTCTAATCACGACTCTAGTATCATTCATTTTATTTTGAACACCCACTTAATTCCATTAACACTTTGATCTATAGGCCTTTGAATTAATTTCTAAACATTATTTCTTACATATTAATTCAATTCTTCTTGCATAGCCAAAATTCAAAATTCATCCGAAAGTACTTGAGTTATTTATGGGTTCAACCATTGATATAAAAGAAAAATGATTCACCTCTTTGTTAAGTTTATGCCTACTCCTAACAGCCTCACTAGGCTCGCCTAAAATTAATTCCTTAGGGTGATTCTTAGAAAATTTCTATTCTCTAGGCAAAGGGTTTTCTTTTTCCATATTTTCTTTCAAATTCATCTTTTTAATTCCTTGGAAGTTATTTTTACTATGATCCTCTTTTAACCTTTGTTCTTCCAAAATGTCAGATTCATCAAAAATAACATGTGTGGTCTCTTCAACTATTAAAGTTCTCTTGTTAAAAACTCTATAAGATTTTCCAATACTAGAATATCCAAGAAAAATTCTTTCATCAAATTTTGGATTAAATTTTTGTAAAATAATTTTCTCATTATTATGAATGAACACCTTACATCTAAAAATATACAAATGTAACAAATTTGATGTTCTCCCCTTTAGAAGTTCAAAGGGTGTCTTATTTAATTTGGATCTAATATTCACCAGATTCAAAATATAATAAGTTGTGCTGACCACTTCAACTCAAAAATATTTTAGAAGTGAATATTCTACTAATATGACTCTAGCAGCTTTAATTAATGTTATGTTCTTTCTTTCAAGTATTCCATTCTGCCTAGGGGTCCTAGGTGCTGAAAATTTATGATCAATTCCTTTCTCTTTTATAAACTCTTCAAATTTTTTATATTCAAATTCACCTCCATAATTACTTTGAATTGATAAAATCTCACATCATAGTTTTCTTTGAATCCAAGTAGAAAAACTTATCAATTTCTCAAATGATTCACTCTTATGAAATAAAAATTTAACCTAAGAGAATCTAGAAAAATCATCAATAATTTTAAATTCAAATACATTACCTCCTAGACTTACAGTGCTAACTGGTCCAAAAAGATCTATATGAATAATCTCTAATAATTTGCTAGTTCTAAGATCCTTAATGGAATGAAAGGAGAACTTCACCTAATTTCCTAATTGACATACATCACATAAGTGATCCTTAATAAATTCTAGTTATGGTATTCCTCTAATAAGTTCTTTTTGGGCAATTTTCTTAAGATTCTTCATCTTGCATGACAAAGTCTCTTATGCCATAACCAAGATTAATCACTAATAATTTTAAGATAAAAAGCATTAGAAGATTTACAATTCAAATCAAGCATATACACATTATTTATCCTAGTTTTATGCAATGCATCAATTTTATTTTGGCTTAATATGCAGCTAGTGGGTAAATATTTTACACTATAACCCTTATCACATAGCTAACTAATACTCAGCAAATTATATTATAAGACTTCTACAAGTAAAACATTATCAATGAAAAAATTGTTCAAGTTTCCAATCATACATAGCCAACCACTTTCCTAGTGGTATTTATCTCCGAGTATAACCTTGCCTCCATTCTTAGCTTCCAGTGATATGAATTATGTCATATCTCTAGTCATATGCTTCAAACATCTACTATCCATATATCAAATGCTCTCATTAGGTCTTGTATGAGAGCATTTTTATAAGATAATCAAACATTAGTCTTGGGAACTCAAACAAGTTTGGGTTCTCCTCTTGGAAAAAATAAAATTATTTAATATGACTTATTTTATGCATCTTAGGTCTCTACTAAATGCGTTTTACTATAAATAGTACAAGTATGTGAGATATGCCCAAGTAATCCACAAGAAAAGCATCTTACTCTAGAAAAAGGATTTATTAATCTATGTGTATTAAGTTATATTTTCTTAGGATTTAAAATTTTTATCTTTTTATTAGGATTTAAAAATTATTCAGGTGTAGGTGGAATCCTATTTTTCTCATGTTCTTTAAATTGAGCTTTAAAAATGAGTTTGTACTTTTTAACACAACATTATTAACTTCAAATAATGCTCTCTATTATTAGATTCATTCATAAATATTTTAAAATCATTTTCAAGTTTAGTGTGTGATGATTTTATAAGTTCATGCTATTTGTTTAATTCATCTTATTCATCCAATAGTTTCAAGTGGTTGTTATCAATCAGTGTGTGATCTTTTCTAAGAATTTCATGCTCTTTTTATAATTCAAGAAAATCCAAGTTCAACCTACCATGCATCTTTTTGAGTTTTTTATATGTTGTATGAATCTTTTCAGAAACATCAGATAGGTCTTCATAAGTTAAGTCGCATATCTCTTCTTGATTTGATTGATGGAGCTTGTTGGCCATCAAACATAGGTTGGTGTCTTCTTCCTCTACTTTTTTCTCTAAAGAATATGAAACTTAGTCCACCCAAAAAGCTCTCTACAATTTCTTCTTTCCCTTTCATTTATTTTCTCCTCCACCTTCTCCTTGCTAGGATTGGCTTTAAGATTTGATGTGTGCAGGCTTCCTACATTCATAGCAAATTATATTATTAGAAGCCTTAACATTTTTGTGGACTTTTATTCCACTGCTGAGGTCCCCTTTGCTTCCTCTATAGAAAACTCTTGAATTGCCTTTTTATCAAAGCAATGTCATCTTTATCCTCAGGCCGAGTCTGATCACTCTCCAATTCATCCACTTTTAACACTATATTCTTTTCCTTTCACTTTTGACCTCCATCAATCTATCCTTGAGTCACTCCTTACTCATAAGCAATTTGTAATATAAAAATATTGTCAATAGAATAAATATTTAAATCTTTAGACTATATAATATCAGATATTTTTGCATCATAAGCAGTAGGAAAATAATAAAGTATTTTATTCACTTTTTTGGTATTCGTTAGTTCCCTATCTAAAGCATGTAATGAAGTAACTTGTTGAGTGAAATGAATGTACATGTTAGTGATTGATTCATTTGGTTTCATGCGGAATAGTTCATAATCATGTATCAAAATATTCAATCTATATTATTTTACCTAGTTAATCCCTTTATATGTGATATAAATATTATCCTGAATTTCTTTTCCACTTTTACAGGTAGAGACACACATAATCTTTAGATTTAAGAGCATAGAAAAATTCTTCAAACATTTAGAATTTAACTGAGCTAATTCTTTTTCTTCTAAAGTCCAGTTAGCAAATAGTGTTTCAATTCAATGCCATCTACAAGTCTAGTTGGTCTAGTGTATCCTTCCTATACTAAGATCCATATGTAATTTTCAAGCGATTGAAAATAAAGTAAACATGCATGTTTTCCAAAAATCAAAAGGGATGTTATTAAAAAAATGGGGGTCTAGTGATCAAATATCCTTCAGGTGTGTTACAATTTCCAAAAGTAGCCATGATCATTTTTTAAAAGTTGTTTAAAACATAATTTTTAAAAGTTAGCTCTGATACCACTCGAAAGTTTGTATAGGTTGTTAAACCTATTAAAATTATCCCAATGCTAACCAAGAGGGGGGGGGGATGTGAATTGGATACTTTAAAAACCTCTTGGAAATTTAAGAAAATCATTTTATACTTTTCGTACAAGGAAAAAATTTTAAAATAAAATCTTTTCAACCATAGAAATATAAAGGGCAAGAAAATAAAATTGTGGTAAAATAAAAAGATCACATAAAATTTATAGTAGTTCGGTCCAACTAGACCTACGTCCACTCCTTGAACTCCTTCTTCAAGTATTGCACAATTACCAAAGTGACCATCATTTTGCTCCCATACCAAGGTATAGAAGCCTTTTAATTACCCTCTCTTTCACCAATCCCCGGTGTGGCATAGTACAGTCATCCTTTCACACCCTCAAAGGGTCGGAAGAGAATCGTTGTCCTTTCACACTCTCCAAGTGTTGGCAAGGAACTAGCATCCTTTCACACTCTTCAAGTATTGGCAGAGGACTGGCATCCTTTCACACTCTCCAAGTTTCAGTAGTGAATTGATGTCCTTTCACACCCTCATGGTGTTGGCAGAGAATTGGATCTTCTTTAAAGATCTTCTCTCAAGTGTCTTCAAAGAAGTAAGGAGTAAATTTAGAACACTTAGACATTTTCACTATTTGGCAATCTTGTGAACCCTTCACACTCCACTTGTAAGAAATCTCTCTTAAACTCTATCCCAAATCACTCTCACACTTGCTCTCAGAGATAAAATAAAGAAGGATTTGTCCTTAGTCAGTTTTTAGGACTTTATATATGAAAGATACCAAAAAATCATAAAAAAACTAAAAAATTCAATTATGACCTTCTACTATCGTACAGTACGATCGACGATCGTACGTATGAATAATTTAAAATTTGCTCATATGACCTTATACGAACCAAATTTGTACACAAAAAATTATTTGTACGAACTTACATCATATAATATGAACGGATTTAATCAAACCATGTTTTATTTGATATGAAAATGGATGAGTCCATTTAATACACTAGGAATCATCTGTACGAACCTAAGTTCGTATAGTACTAACAGTTCAACAAATTTTGTTATTCGTATGGACGAAAATGTATACATCAATTTTGTACTGTGGACATCTTCTATACGAACCCAAGGTCAACCCGGACAAATAGTTGAAAAAGTTTACCTGTTTATATGAACGAAAATGTACGCATCAATTTTGTACTCTAGACGTCGTCTATATGAACCCAAGTTTGTCCCAGATAAATAATTTAAAAAATTTTGTTATTCATATGGACGAAAAGATGTGCACTTATTTTGTACTGTGGACGTTGTATGTTCAAAGGCATTTCATACAGTACAAATAGTACTTAAAAAATTTTCCATCCGTAATTTGATTAACTGCTTTTGGAGGGACGCTTACACCAAATCATCTTATATGATCTAAAATTATACATTACGATTAGTTTTAAAAAAAGATAAAATTTTACACTCCCCTAGTGTGTGTGTACATGGTTACCCAATTACAATCGCACTCTCTCAAACTCAAGAAAAGTATAAAAAGTACAGACTTCAAATACTTCTTGTCTAATCTATCTTGAAGTCTTTATCTATCTCGAGTATGATTTCCTTGAAACCTTAGTATACACAAGCAATAAAAGCAATATTTATATGTTTGGGAAAAAATAATCAATACAATAATATTTTCAAATCATCAAAAACACACATGTATGAAATTATAGTTATGAAAACTAAGTTATAACAATATCTTCAACCTCCCGTGGGATCCTGCAGCCATAGGGCTTCTCTGACATGATCTGAGATATCTCACCAGCAAAACCTCTTCAAACATCTCAGGGAGTATCAGGGCATCAGAAACCTTTATTCCAACGGTGGATATCCATCGGTATGAATGTTTTCTTCACACTTGACCAGACTACCAAACTAGGAGGCTCAAGAATGGATTCTCACCATGTAGAAAGCCCCAATGAATGGGTTTTTCTATTAAGAAGCTTTAGGGGATGTTGATACATCTTTCTCCTTCAAACATCTTGGTCAAAAAACCACTATATGTATGACTTCGAGTGGGATACAAATGGATTTCATCAGAGTTTGCTCGAACTAATAGTCGAAGAGAGCTAGAAGGCTAGGAGAAGGAAGGGGAATGCTGAGAGAGCTCTAGGTAGGTTTTATGAAAGCCTTGGAGTGAATGGGGAGGTGGGTGGGAGATACCTATTCAAATGAGTTCCATAGCCAAGGATGACCTAGATTAATCAAGCCGGCCATGGGATGCTTGCAAATAAGAAGTGAACATCCTCGGGGAGTCGTTTGAGCTCAATTGAGTCAAACTCATAACTTGGGGAAGTTTTGACCAAAGCTCGTGAAGGGGG
>NW_021318876.1:1648480-1695740 GCF_001605985.2 Dendrobium catenatum
GGGGGGGGGCACTAGAGCAAGCTTTCATTTGTTTGGCCATCACCAGCCACTAGCTCGAACAGGCTTTGGTGAAATGGTTATTAGAGGTTTGTTAGACTTATCCATAAGCTCAATTAGGCATGAGGTAGCAGAATTAATGGAATGTGAAAGTTCGTTAGGGATGTTAAGCCCTATAGAACTGGCCCAAGCTAACTAAGAGGGGGAGGGGGTATTGGTATTTTAAAAATTTCTTTTCACAAAGAATAAAAATCACATAAACAAAAATCACACCACAAAAAAAAATGCGAAAATAAAAGTGCGGAAGCAAGAAAATAAGAACACAAAATTTTAGTGGTTGGTCACTCGAACTACATCCACTCCCCGGAGCGGCCTCCAAGTATTGCACTACAAACGTGACTCTCCTTAGCCCCACAGCTAGGCGAGAAGCCTTTACAAAGCACTCTTTTTTCCACCCGGCAAGGCAGAGAAACCTATCTCCTTTTGCTTCCTCCTGAAGCTGGCAAGAGAACCACAAAAAGCTAACTCCTTACCTCTACCGACCCTTCCATGGAGAGAAACTCTAGAAGAAGAATTAGAGCGGTCCTTGAAGCAACCCTTGTGAATCCCTCACAAGCTCCTCCTCACAAGATCCTCTCTCTCTTCTCTCTCTCTCTCTTCCCTCTCTCTCTCTCTTTCTCTCCTCAAGGCCTTCTCAGGTTAAGGCAGCAGCCAATTGTCACAAAACATTGAAAAGAGTCTTAAATAGAACGAGCTTCAAAGGGCTCATTAATTGCAAGTTACCGACATATCATCCATGCCGATATGAACATCGGCCTGGCCGATCAGTACAAAACTCAGAAGATTAGCTAGAGCATCGCCCTGAATGCAAACTGGACGATTTAAAATTGGTTTTATCATCCAGGCTGATCTCATGATCGTCCTGGCTGATTATTCAAATTAGAGGAAAATTGTCCAGAGTATCGCTGAATACGAGCTGGCCGATATTTATCGTCTGAAAGTAACTTAAGGTTTTTGAATAGATCTTCAGGCCGATCCTGTGATCGTCCAGGACGATATGATCATATCAATCATCCTTATATACTCTCCCTTGATTCTAATCAATTAAGGCAATAATTTGTTAATATCATCCAGGCCAATCAATGATCGTCCTGGCCGATAATTTAAAAATACAGTATACCTTAATTGTCTATGGCGGCAACTTCTTTCTGTTTTGAGCTTATCGTCCTGGCCGATACACGTATCATCCAGGCCAATATGTTAATGATGGCTACCTTAATTAAGAATCCTTATTTAGACTTTGTTTTAAGCCGGATCGTCTAGGACATGTAAATATCGTCTGGCGATATGAGTAAAACATAATTCTAAGTCTCTCAAGTGTTGTGTTTTAGGGTTACTTAGCATCAGCCTCTTTGCCATTACAAGTAGACTCAAGAAGAGAAAACAAAAAGTACAGACTGACTCAACCTCTAAACCTAGAAATCCTGAACTGGCTTGTCTGTTTGTCCGATCTTCGATTCCTGAAAAGTTAGAAGCAACAAGCAGTCCAAGAGAAATAATAGTGTTTGCAAATCATCAAAATATAAGTCATGAAAAATATAGATTGCAACAATTCACCTTTGATATGGCAAAAAAAAGTAGGAAAACCAAAAAAGTTCATTAGAATTTTAAAGTTACAAGACATCAACTTTCCTAACACAACTACTCTCCTTTTGTCATCAACAAAAAGAGGGTCTAGCACATAAAACAAAGAAACAACAGAGAAAAAAATAGACTAAAAAGCAAACTATAATAACACGGAAACTCACAACAAAAAACACAGACTAGAAACAGGGCCCTATCATCAGATGGAGTGGTGGAGGTTGGTGCCTGAAGTCCAGCGCTGGCAGCTGGGTGAACTGAGCATCTGAACAGGTGATGTCTGGGTCATGGTGTGCCGGTGGTGAGTAATGAAGGCTACAATCGGGCTTAATCATCAGTGCGTGGCCTACTCGTAGTAGGGCAATATTAAGTGTTGCTGCTCCTATGCAGGCAACGTGAGGCGTCAAAGAGGGTCCCCAACAATACAACCTCTTATCCAACCTGATCAGCGGCCTGACTAGCCGCTTGCGCAGAATTAAGGCCATCTGATGAAGAAGAGGGAATGTTCTGTCTGGTGGAATTGTTAGAGGAGTTTCTTTGAGAAGGACTTGGTGGCTTGCGACTGTTACTCCTCCCCCGCTCAGGTATATGAACATCAGGCTGAGAAGAAGGCGGTTTTGCTGGACAGAACTCAGGTGAATGAACAATAGAGCCGCAGTGTTGACAAGGAATGAGTTTTCATTCATATTGAATCTTGAGAGTAAAAGGTTCCCCTAAAATTGTAATTGGAATAGACTCAGGGTAAGCACAATCCTTAGTAACCTGGACACAAACACGTGCATACGTAAGTCTAGTCTTCTCGGCAGTGAGATCATCCACCACTAAAGGCTTCCCGATTTTACTAGCAATCCGAGAAATACCCTTCGGAGTCCAGCAAGGAAGAGGAAGATCAATTATTTTGAACCAGATCGGAATAGAGGAAAATTCTTCCCTCACCTGTTTGAAATTGGGAACCCATTTTTGTAAAACAAAAGGTTTACCAAGCAAAAACCAAACACCACCCGCCAAAACCATATCATAATCTTCATGTGCCGAAAACTTGAGCATGAAGAAACCATCACTTAAAGAGAGCAATTTCATCATACCTTTCAGCTTCCATAACTTACGCATAGCTGAAAGCAGAGATTCGTAATATGGACGTCTACCTATGGAGTAGCCGATCAACGACAACCCCCACTCTTCTTTAGCAGCTTTAACTTGAGGTTCATTGAAGTCCAAAGGATCATCATTAGCAATCGATGAAGAGAGCTGAAAGGCGTTCCCTGGACGAGGAGTCGCCACGATATTGCTGTAGCTAAGAGCAGGAGCAGAAGTAGGCGGAGATACCTTGGAGGAAAGAGGAGGAAACTCCTCTGGAGAAGAAGAGAAGTTGGCCATGGCTCCTCCGGCAAAGCCGGAAGAGGGGAGAGGGAGGAAGATGAACCAGTAGACCCGACAGCTAGGAAAAGAACGAAACCCTAGCAGAGCTCTCTAGCTAGTGTTACTAATGTAAGTCCGTTACATCAAAACTTTGTTGTTGTGGATTGAAAATTGTCTTCTTAACTAGGGAATTCTGATGGGTTGCATGGTCAGCCGTTAGCGTGCCCAAGCCTGGCAAGTTTGATGTAATTACGTCATGATAGTATTAATGGAATGACATTTTCTTGTTTTTCATCTTCACTCACTCTTTTAAAGTCTATAGTGTGCTGATACATATTCAAAGCCCTTAGAATTCATATTAAATTTTATCATATGGTTGGCAAAAACCCAGTATTAGTAAAAGGGTATTTACATATATAGCACTCAAAATTTTCTCAATTACATATTAGCGTCTAAATCTCAATATTTACATAATCTATCACCTTATTAACTCCATTAGTTGAGTTCTTACATAATCTGCCACCTTCTTAACTCCATTAGTTGAGTTTCGCTGTGACTTTCTTTTCTGGTCCCATCGATGTGTTGCCATAGCGAACTTCGTTGCAACTACCCGTGTCAGCGTCATCGATGTCTTGGCCTAGAGAGCTTTGTTGTGAGCTCCTTCTCCTTGCGCCAGTTCCGTTGATAACTTGCCCTTGAAAGTTCCATTGCAATTGGCGTGTTGCCCTAGTGAGCTCAGTTGCAACTTGCTTATGCTTTGTCGGCTCGTGGAGTGTGACAAAAATGATGGGAGTAGGGTTGTGCAAAGGTGGTGACGATGAAGAGACTGTTGGTGTGTGAAAGGGTATCTGACTTGCGAGACTAGGTTTGGACGGCATTTGGGGTTAAGTGATATTTTTGTTGAAGTTTAAGTGTTAAATATGTGAATGAGAAAATTTTGAGTACTAAATCCCTCTTAAGAAAAAGGGACTCTTGCCTGCTAAAAAGATGGATGTTAATGATGGTCAACTTTCTGATAAGTCTATTTTGCCCATAAGATGATGAACTGAATTCAGTAGAAAGGTAAATAAATATCGCTTCAAAGGTTGAAAGCATTTCACATAATGGCCATGGTTTACCATCATATTGGCTAGATGCCAGCCTTGAATTGTCTTGTTTCTCACTTGCTATATAGAAACTCACTTTATAGGATTTGTGCATTTTACATGGAGTCTTATTGGATCAAGGTAGGAAAATATAAACAATTCAGTGCAATATACTATGTTTTGGCCTTTGTAATTAAAGTAATAATAAAATGTGAAAATCATGAACAGGAGTAAAAGAAAATAATGCAATAAAATTTAAGGAAATTATATGATGTTTTTTTTTTCTTTCTTTATCCGTTATTTCAAAATTAATACAAAATTTAAATAATTTAAAAGATGAGAAATGATAAATTGAATTACTTTGTGACTAACTCACACTTTGCCAAACCCTACGTGTTTAAATGATATCTAAATTTTTCTGAAGTTAAATGATACTAATCCTGTGAAATCACAATTCCCTGTGTCAACTTGTCATTTGATAATATTATCTACATATATTTCATAAAATAAATATAACAATAATAAGAGATATATTTATCGCGAGGATCATTATATAATAATAATAATAATAATAATAATAATTATTATTATTATTATTATTATCATTTGCTAACAATATCCCAGCATTAGCTATCATCAAATATTATTAGGCTTCGCTTGGTTATTTCTCTAATGTTGTAAAAGGTAGTTTTAGAAATTTTGGTTAAGGGAATAGAATTTTTTAATGGAGAAGCAAATATAAAAAAACTTCTCAAAATAGTATAAAAATGAAGTTTCCTAAAAAGCATTTCTATTGAAGCGCTCCATCCAAAGAGCGACCAAAAAATAATTTCGCTGTTTGTAAATAAAAAGGGATAAAATGCTTAAACAAACGAGGCCTTAGTTGTCACATATTTGTGCATGCATTGATATCTCATAGATGATGTTCAGATCATATTGTGCTATCAGTTTGTTTGGGACCACCGCAACAATTTATAAGTTGATTGTGAAGTTGCTATAGGAAAAATAACTTACAATTGTGGTTATAACTTAACAATTCTGATTATAAATCATAGAAATGTCTGAAAAGCAATAAACAAACAAAAAAGTTGTTGTTGTCTTAAAAACAAAGCAACTAAAAGCTATCCTAAACCGATCGTATATTTGAATGTAATTTTTATCTTAAAACATGATTGACCTGATCTTAAGTGTGGTGGAAAGCGTGTCAGATGCGACTTGAACAAAGAAGACATTTTTTTAGTTTCCAAACTTCCTAAAGTTCAACCCAAATATTATCCAATTACAATAAATATTGAGACGCAAAAGGTGAATTGACTAGAACAGTCTATTGAAAGGAATCATTTATGTATCAGAAGGGTATGAACAGCTTTTTGGACTCAAACCACTAATCCCATCCACTCGCTTGTAAGGATATTCAGTCACGTCTTCATTCTTTGAAGTTCTCGCATCCTTATGATATTCTCTTTTTATCTTTCAAATATTGATATAACTGAGCTAACGAGTCGAGATAAGGCTAGCTCAATTTTGGTTCATTATCCCATAAGCTCAATAAGCTTGGCTCACAAGCCATTTTTCCAGCCAAGCCTGAGCCCACTCATAAGTCCGTTTGACTCATTTACACCTCTAATTTAAGCATGGAACGAGTCCATTTTAAGGCTTATGATAGTGTTTTCTTCTCGTTCTTCTTCTTTATCTCTATTACATATTTTAAGGGCCTTTTGAATATCACCCTCCCCTCAGCCCATTCTGGAAGGTTTATATCTATTGAGAAAATACTTCCCACATTCTTGTCAACTATTCTATTGATTCAAATGTTTCTCTACCTCTTCCCATGGATTTCACCAAAAGTTACCCACTCTCTTTTTAACTTTCTTACTTGGCTATGGATGATTTCTCCAACTTATTAAAAAGATTATATTACTAAGGAAGATTACCCAGCCATCACCTCTCCTCAAGGCAAATATTTCTCCTAGCTTCTCTATGCATATGGCATTATTGTGCTTGGGAAGTCTTCTATCTATAATTTAGTATATCATTAAAAATTCTTGAGTGGCTACAATGGAGTCTCAAAACTAGGGATCAGCTATAGCAAAAGCTTTATCTATTTTTCCAAAAGTACAACCAACTTCAAAACTTCAGATGAATCTACCCACTTTCCCTCATTTTTCACTTACATTGGGTTGCTCATTTCTTTGCTTGGACTTATATTGGTGGATTTCCAACCCCTTCTAGATAAAATCAGTTCTACTATGGATGGTCCAAAAGCTAAATGCCTCTCTTTAGTAGGGAGATATTAGCTCCTTAAGTTCTTTATTTGGAATGTATTGCCTATTGGATAGATCCTTCTTCTTTCCTAAAGATTGCATCTAGTTAATCAATAAGCATTGCCTTACTTGCTGTGCAAACAATTGCAACGGAAACAAAATTCACACAACACAAACACAATAAACACGATGATTTACGTGGTTCAGCGAAGATGCCTACGTCCACGGAGAGGAGACGATGATTTCATTAAATTGGAGAACAATACAGATTACAATAGGCTCTCAAGTTCTCTCTTCTCTCATACATTACATTCAAAAGTAGCTCCCAGGGTTTTATTTATAGATTTGAGCCAAAATAAATTAGAAAAAAAAACTTTCTAATATAATCTTAATCAAATCCTTAATTAATGCAATCATTAGATCTCCTAATTAATGCATCAATCAAATCCCTAATTAATGCATCAATCAAATCTCCAATTAAATCAACCTAATAAGAGAAATAATCTATTTCCTAATCAATTAAAAAAACGAACCATTAAAAGCTTTCTGAATAAAAACTTATTTCAATTTAGAAATTATTCCAACTGAACATTAATTTCTTCTACACAACAATTACATATGATATCTTGGGAAACCATTCGTCTGCCAAGAGACAAGGTGGGCCTTGGTCTCTCTTTTATTGTTACCCTCTATTATTATTTTATGTTAAAATTATTTGTGTTTCATGTGAAAATAATTACTATTTATGTATCTACCTTACTAGTAAATGCCTAAATGCATTTCTTTTTGGATGCTCTTTGACTATTCTGCATCTCCTTTTTGAAAATAATCATGCAATTTTTTCAATACTGTGATACTAAAAACCCTTGTAATAAAGATTAAAAAAATAAATGGAGAAGAACAAATTCTCTAAAGAATTGCCTCTCCTGAGCTTAAGGGGGATTCGCCCTACTCTCATGGAACTAACAATTTAACTTTGTTTTATCTATTTGGGGCTGATGACGATGGGCACTTGGACTCTCCTAACCTTGTTCGCAGTTTTCTCTATAATTAGGGCAACCAACTAGTAGTTTTTAAGCATTTTCGGCTGTGGCTAATTCTTTGATGCTTAACTTTTTGTATGGCTGGGATGCTCAACCTATTTTATTTGTATTTTTTGTGAGGGTTATTCTCCCAGTCAGATTTCTTCTCTTTTGATTTTTTTTTTTTTAATTTTATTTTGATATATATCTGTATAATCTTTATAAATCATTGTTGATCTTAATATGCTGAGAAATAATCAAGTTTTTTTTTTATTATTTTGAAAATAAATAAATACAAATTTATAAGCACGAAGTAGTCAATTACTAGTCGAAAGGCAGAAGACAGATACCAAATTTTCAAATGATTGATGTATGCAAACGCGCGAAGTTCAACGGCTTAATAAAGCTTGTCTGCTCCGAAACCGCAACATTCCATAACAATCGCCATTATTGTTCCCCTCTCATGGAACTGACAATTTAACTTTAATTTATCTATTTGGGGCTGATGACGATGGGCACTTGTTCTCTCCTAACCTTGTTCGCAGTCTTTTCTATAATTAGGGCAACCAACTAGTAGTTTTTAAGCATTCTCGGCTAGGGCTGTCAATTTCAGGTCACGGGTCGGGTTCGGGCCGAACCCGAAACTGACCCGGTACTATTCGGGTCAACCCAAACTCGACTCGTTTCTGTAAACGGGTCGGTTTTTCGGACCCGAACCCGACCCGCTTCAGGTCCGGGTCAACCAGACCCAACCCGAATGACCCAATTCGAACAAAAACTGCTAGTTTTCGGGTCCAAAAACGATTCAAACTCCTTTTTTCTGGTCAAGAACGGGTTAATCTCGGATTCCCGGGTCAAAAAAGGGTTATCGGGTCAAAAACGGGTTATTTTCGGGTCGACGGGTCAACCCGACCCAATTTTTGAAACGGGTCTATTTATTGAACCCGAACCCGACCCATTTCGGGTTCGGGTCAACCCAAACCTGAAATTTTCGGGTCGGGTCCAATATTGACACCCCTATTCTCGGCTATGGCCAACTCTTTGATGCTTAACTTTTTGTATGGCTGGGATGCTCAACCTATTTTATTTGTATTTTTGTGAGGGTTATTCTCCCAGTCAGATTTCTTCTCTTTTGATTTTTTTTTTAATTTTATTTTGATATATATCTGTATAATCTTTATAAATCATTGTTGATCTTAATATGCTGAGAAATAAACAAGTTTTTTTTTTATTTTTATTTTTATTTTGAAAAGAAATAAATAAAAATTTATAAGAACGAAGTAGTCAATTGCTAGTCGAAAGGCAGAAGACAGATACCAAATTTTCAAATGATTGATGTATGCAAACGCGCGAAGTTCAACGGCTTAATAAAGCTTGTCTGCTCCGAAACCGCAACATTCCATAACAATCGCCATTATTGTTCCCTCTTTACCAGACCTTCCAAGCAGAAGAAGGTCGAAGAACTTATGCCATCTAGCAGATCTCTCCAAGAGAAAGAAAAATCGAACGGGAAAGGAAATCGGATATGCAGGAGAATACGATTTCGGTGCCGGTGATCGATCTCACGGACTTCCCATCAGAGAGGAGCAAACTGGCGGCGGCGAGCACGGTGTTGGGCTGCTTCCGGGTCGTCAACCACGGCATCCCAGAGGCTATGCGAGCCGACATGAAGGCCGCCGTCCGATCCCTATTCGAGATCTCGGCTGAGGCTAAGCTTCGTAACGTCGAGATAATCCCTGGAAGCGGATACATGCCGCCCTCTACGAGAAACCCCTTCTACGAGGCATTCGGCCTCTACAATGCAGCTTCCACTTCTGATGTTCGCGCTTTCTGCTCCCTCTTGGAAGCCTCCCCATTCCATCAGTGCGATTCGCTTTTTTCTTTTATCTTTGCTTCTTTTTTACTATTCTTTTATGTCCTGGCTTTCGATTTCAAGATTAAATATCGCATTTTTCACTAATCTTTTTTTTACCTCTTTTAGAAAGTGGTTTGCTTATCAGTTTAGGTTTCCTTTTTTTTTTTTTCGAGTTTTTTTTTTTTTTTTCATGATTTGGATTTCTGTTACATTTTGTGCTGTGTGAACTTATTTGAAGAACTGTTTGCTCCGTAAAGTTGCTAATTAATCCTATTGGGCTGTTTGGCATATCTGTTACATTAGGGTTTAACATATCGTGAAATTTGAGCAGTCACCTTTTTTTTTTTTTTCGTTTGGCAGGATTTAACACAAGTCCTGCTTAAATTCTGTCTCCAAACAGCCTATAAAATTGTGAATTTATGGTTTCAGGTCATTATTGCACAACTATAGTAGAATTTATTGATGTTGAGAACCACATGAGAGTCCTGAATAGACTCCAACCTCGTATATGTAACAAACGCTGTGCACTTAATATAGTTGTAGTGTTTTTTACCCATCAGCTTAAGTCTTTTAGGTTGATGTGTGACCATATACTGATATATTTGGTCCCACTGAGAGTGCCAAAGCCAATTTTTAATGTCAAAGCCGATGATTTTGTTGTTGTCTAGTTCATAAGTTCCACAGCATGTAACCTAGTGTGGTATTGCCCCTTCCATAATGATGGTTTGGTTTCAAATCTTAGAAAACAAAGAAAAAAGGAGGAGGAGAAGAAGAGATGTATGGATAAAAGCTGAGTTCCTAATATACTAATAGTGATCCTGCCTTACATGTTGACATGAATTTTTAGTTAATGAACTCAAAATTCTTGTGGTATTCTAATCTCATAACAGGTGATATCAAAGCTGTTGGTTCGATTTGGATTGAGTGGTTCATGTGGCATGTGACTCCTATGGGACTTAGCTACTTTTGTCATGGTTAAGTAAGGTTTAAGGTTCAGTGATTTGTTGGGGAATTAAAATCACGTATCGAAACAAATAAGAAATAGAAAGTTATAGCAAAAAGGAAACATCAAGATTTAACTTGAAAAATTCCAAAATAGGGAAAAAACACGAACCCACCACACCAAGAAATTCACTATAAAAATTTGAAAAAAAAATTATAGATCTCTCTTCTCTCTAACTCTCGCATTGTCTCTCTTCACCCTTACACCATTCTCTTACTAGAACTAACAAAGAGATTGAAAAAAAAAAAAACATTTAAGGAGGCAACCCTTCATGAAAAATGAGTAAGAAAACTGCTACCCCATCTCGCAGCGCCGCGACACCAAGTTTGGAGTGTCGCGATGCTTAACTATCTGTCTCGAGCCTATCTGATAGTGCCGCAGTGCTCCGCTCTCTGTCTACCTCCAACCAGACAATACAGCGCCGCAGCGCTCAAGTACACAGCTCAACAATGCTATACGATTGTACGTTAATAAAAATTTTGTTGTAAAGAACCCCAACTCAAGCAAAGAGATGACCCCTTGCAAACCCCCGATTAGCTCGACCAAAGGAATTGAGGTTCAAGGTAGCAGTACAACCCGATTGATCGACACAATCAGATTCCACACAAAATTAACATAATTAACATATTGAACCATATTGTTTTGTAGACTTTTAGTGCATGAAATTTGATATCATTGAAAAACTTTCATTTGAGAGATGGTGATGTTCAATGTAGAGAATTCTAATGTGAGGGGGAGTGTTTGTTGAGATGTACATGAGATTGGAAATAGTCCCACATTGAATATGAACTGAGAGTAAAGTTTGTAATATATTAGTTATGAAGTTTACCATTAGCTCAAGTTTATGGGTTGATAGGTATCATTTTCAGTTATATTGTGTGCCACTTGACCTCTAGTATCCCATCCCTCTGATAGGTAATTCATTTAGCTCCCTTTTATGGCTAGCGTCGGTCATTTATTGCCTTTCCATGTTGCTCAACTCAATTAGCTAGCTTCGATAGTTTTTGCAATTCACTTTAGGAACCTCTGACTATAGTCCAGAGAAAATGTCTCTACAGTTCTGTTCTTCTATTTGTGAATTAGTTCATAATTCAGATTGTTTTTACTATCATAGTTTGTTCCTATTAATTCAAGGTTAACTTTTTAGTGATTGCATCTACTTATTGTTTTAGAACTACAAATTCGTTGATCACTTCAACTAACTTATTGTGGATTGTCGCTATTTTTTATGGCACCATCTCCATTTTTATGTACATTGCAGAGAAATAATCAGTTCATATGCTTCAAAACTCCATGATTTGATTGTGGACATAGCATCTAAACTGGCAGATAGCTTGGGTTTAGTGGGTTACTCATTTCAGGACTGGCCTTGCCAGTTCAGGCTGAACAAATATAACTTCACCAATGAAACCGTTGGTTTTCCTGGCGTTCAGATCCACACAGATTCCGGCTTTCTTACTGTCCTCCAAGAAGATGAGTCTGTTGGTGGACTAGAGATCATGGATTCCACCGGAAATTTTATGGTTGTTGATCCTGTACCCGGTACCTTTCTTGTTAATCTTGGCGATATTGCAAAGGTAAACTTGGTATTTTTTTTAATCTTCGTAAATTATTTGTAAAGCAGTAGTACATGGCTAGTAAAGCATCAATCATAACGAAATTCTGGGGGAGTTGATCACAAGATAGACAAAGAGCAGCAGAAAACAGAAATTAATGTTTCTTAATATTGTTCATGGGAGTATGTGCCATTTTCTCTTTAAAGTACATGATATGTGCAAATTTCAATGTTTTTGGGCAGAAAAAAAAAAGATGCTAACAAAACTTTTTATGCTTGCTAATCAGCTTATGATTATTCTCTTATTCATCGACACCTGTTTTAGATGAGAACCATGTTTTAAAATTCAACGAGCATAAATTTTGGCACTTCTTGAAAAACGAATTGATCTAGTTGAATCTTACATCATGAGTACCTTGTTATGTCTTCATTGTTAGGGAGTGAATCAAATGAGGATCAAAATTGGGCCTTATAAGTTTAAGTCTATGAGTGGAAATACTATGAAGTGTGAACTACATAAGTAGGACTATATGAGGATTTTAGTCTTATAGGTGCACGCACATACGCATTCATTGTGTGCTCCATTAATTAGAGTATAAAGCTATGTATTAATGTGCACTCATTACGCGTTCTATAGTGATTATATAACTGTATGTAGTCCACATATAGAACTACGTGCAAATTTCTCCTAAGAATGAGGGCCAATCATTTGGTATCTCTATACTATTATATTTTTCAACAATTCAATATGAATTTAGTTCAAAATCTTTTGCATCTTAACATTGAATCTAGTCATTAGATCATTCTATGTATTCCACTATGTGGTTAAGGTTTCATTTGGAACGGTTTTTTTATTGCTTCTTAAAATAATTTTTTAGTTTAAAAATTAAAAAAAAATTGTACTAGAAAGCTGCTTTAAGAAGCAATAAGAAAGTATTCCCAAACGAAGCCTAAATTAATGACTAGTATGGCCAGCTCTTATAGTGAGGTTGTTGGTGTGTACAAGGTGTATTGTAACCTTCCAGCCTCTTGCTTTTATTCTATACCAATGACAATCAATACTATTTTGCGTCTCTCTGAACTACAATTTTGTTGTGTAAGCTTTCATAAGCTGCATGATGTGCTATATGAAGGTGTGGAGCAATGGTAGATTGCACAATATAAAGCATAGGGTGCAATGCAAGGAAGCCTTGCCAAGGATCTCTATTGCACTGTTCATGCTCGCACCGAAGGATGACATGGTCGAGCCGCAACAAGACTTCATCGATTTCGAGCACCCACGGCTATATCAGACTTTCTTGTTCAAGGAGTACAGAAAACTTAGGCTCTCCCCTGGAGCTAGTGCTGGTGAAGCCCTCTCCCTTCTTGCAGCAGATCAAGCTACTGTGAAGGTTTGATATAATACTGTTGGTTTTGAATTCTGTATCTTATGATAGAGCTGATGCTCGTTGTGATCATCATCAATGAATAAAGCAAGATGGTAGCTTTCTTCTCCTCAACCATTTCTTCTTTTGTCTGTAGTGGTGTTAGCAGTGGAATATATCATTACTTTGCATAAGAATTACCTTTGCTTATTCCAACGTGTTAAAAACTTCGAAACTCAAGTGTGATTGGGCTTTGAATTGATCGAAATCGGCTAAATAATCATTCAAATTCAGTTTGATTGGCCCAATGACCCACCCTTTAAGCTTGTATTTTTATGCATGTCCTAGGGGCTATAAATTATTTTGCGCGGAGTTCGGACAGAAAGAACCGTTCGGACTGTAATGATTTGATACACATTATATATAAATATGTACACTCACATATCCGGATAGTTCTTCTCGTTTGGGCTCCGCACAAAATAATTTCTCTAGGGTGACAATAATGTCATCGTCCCTATGAAATATTGGGTCATATTTTATAATTTTGATGTGGACTTCTCATAATTCTTACAAGCTACTTCTTGCCTTATTTTTGCTAGGAGACCATTTTGAAAATAAAATGAGGATGATTGTCATCATTCTCATTCCTCAAATTCGATCATCTCTTCTCATCTTTCTAAAACTACTATGCCTTAAATATGATTTTGATTTATAAACTATTTATGATAATTGTAGACAAATCATAAATTTGATACTATGATTATAGCATATCTTTGCCAATTGTAGATAAATCATGAATTTGACCTAATATTTTTATAATTATCTCAGTCAATCTAATTGTTTGGAACATCTATTTGTGAACTATGTTAAACTCATGACATCAAAACTTTAAAATAGTACACAACACTCATTGATTACAAGTAAATAGCAATCTCAATGGTCTAGTTGTACATGCTCAATGAATGTAGAAATTCAAGGCTTCTCAAAATGATCTAAAAATTCGCTTTAAGAAGCAGTAAGAAAATTGTCCCAAATGAAACCTAAGTTTGATGCTTCCCACTGTGGTGCAAACCACAAAGTCTGACCACTTCACTTTTTGTTTCTATATGATATTAATTTTTTATTGAAGGGATTTCTATAAGCTTGGCCATAATAATATAAATTTCCCTTTGCTTTCTTGATATTTATTGTGTAAAAAAAAATCTAGCCCATTAATTACAAAATACCATATATTAAATAAAATATAAATTTAATAAAGTCAACGAGCTTTGAATATCAGTACTAACAAAAAAAGTTTGGATGGTCATCATATTATAAATCTCATTTTTTCTGATAATTTTAATAAATTATTATTTCATTATATAATTATTTTTTACTTTATTAAAATAAGATGACTGGTTTGTTTGTAAGGTTAAATATTTGACGCTAAAGGAAGATATTTAGTCACACCTTCAATATATATATATATACACACATATTCAAATTTCATTTACCTATGTTTCAAATTTCATCCACATGCAATGAAATTTGAAACATAGGTAAATGAATATATGTGCTTCAAACCATTGAATTTGAACTCATCAAAGCCTCCTTAGGTTGAAAAATTAAGCACAAAATCTAAATACACATGTACTTTTGGTAATTTATTTTAAGAGCTAAGCTCATTGGATTTGGGTGATACCGGTGGCTAACAAACCCTTTAACATAAATATTATAAGCATCAAAATTCAACACCTAACTCTCTATGGATTCTTGGTTATGAAATTTCAAATTGAATTGAAATTTTTTGGATGTGTAAAACGAACAATTATTACGTCCTCTGACTGGACGTAGAGCTACGTTCGGCCACCAATAACATGTCACCACGTGCTCTTACTCTCTACCGCGCGGCCCGACGACTTAACCCGGATCGGAACCCGTGAATGCTATGTTCACGTATTGCGAGGTATTACTTGGTATTTGCGCGGTAGTGCTAAGTATTGCATGGCAATAACGAGAAATACCGCTCTGTAAAGACCAATACCAAGCAAATACCGAGTTTTTCTAGAAAAACCGAGTTTTTCTAGAAAAACTCGGTATTGCTCGGTATTGGTTATTGCCAAGCAAAATCGACCAATATCTAGCAATACCGAGTAATACCTTGCAAAATCGAGAAATACCGAGCCATCCTGGGTCCGTTACGGGTCGAGTTGTCGGGGCGCGCGGTGAATAGTGAGAACATGTGGTGCGATTCTACTGGCGGCCGAACGTAGAGCTACATCCTGTGACCGGACCAAATAAAAGTTCGTGTAAAACACTCCCTTCAATTTGATCCCATGGTGACCTATATTATGGGAATAATTCAAGAAATACGCTAGAGGGTTTTTCTGGAATTATGCTTAATGTGTTACTGGCCATGACCAATAACCATTGGGGTTTGATAATACTCCTTAAGCTGAATCCATAGAGCCTAAGATCATGTGATTTGGACAACTGAATGAGGAGATATATATTTTTGAAGTTCTATTAATTTTCTATAAAATTTAATCCATCTAACTACACAGTCAGACGACCTTTCCACGCGGCGTTGTCTGATTGGGTAAGAAATGATTGATGCACTGATAGTATAAATGTGGGATCATTGTGCGCCGTCCAATTAAGATCAAGTGGTTCTGATTCAAAGGCTCGAAACCGTGAGACAGACGTATGAAGAGCGATACAACGAAATCAGGACCGTTGTTTGAAATCAATGATCGTGATTTCATCTTTAACATCTCGTTCATATTCCTAACGGTAAACACATTCCGACAAGATCCCGACGATTGGCTGGACGAAATTGGTTTAAACTTCACATAGAGCATTAGTAGATCAAGAACATTAAATTCAACGATATGATCCGTGTGGATTGAACTTTTTTTTTTCACAATTGCCCAGACCTAGCTAAGATGAAGATCAGGAATGGGAGATTGCCTGACAGAAATTTCTAATTGCCTTAGCCTAACTTTAGGCTTGATCCACTGACTTCAAAGAACTTTTATCTTCAAGAAACTTTGATCAGAGGAGGGGTGAATTGGGAGTTGAAACTTCACGATGGAATGATCGCTGAACCTTGCTCGAAGTCTCCCTAAGACCTCACACAGACAGCTGGGAAGCAGAGCGAAGGATGCTCTCACACCCAGGAAGCAAAACGAAACAAGGTAGCCAATCCTTGTTCAGAGAAAAACATGGCTATTCATAAATTTTTAGACCGCATGTAGAAGGGATTTAGGCTTTGTTCATCTGCCTTAGGCCACTAGGTCGGGTCATGGAGGTCTCAAAGGGTTCATGGAAGAGTTCTTGAAGTTCCATGGGCTTGTGCTCACCTTGGTTGCAAGGGTTGGCTCAGCCCGTGAGTCACGTACTGACAGTTATCAAGATTACGACAGATTTTGACCACCACATGTGAGTATTTGACGTGGAGAGGCGTCTAGAGAGTTCCTAAGCTCAATTCAAATGTCAATTAGGATTGGGCTAATCAAGCATGCAAGCTATCTAGATTTAGGCACATAGAGTGACATTGGGCTAGCCCAATGTATTCAGGTCAGCCTAAGGGCTGGGTTAACCAAGGTAGATGTAATGCACTATAGGGAATGCAATGGGAATGCTAGCTTGGGTCAATTGGCTCTAGGTAGACCTGTCAAAAACGGGTCACGGGTCGGGTTCGGGTTCCAATATTGACAGGTCTAGCTCTAGGTTTGAATTTGGTTCAATGTATGGTGATTTTGAGTTTTTGACCAATTGGGTCAAGCCAAGTGGCTAACCCAAGTGGGTTCAATGCATTGGTCACCTAAGTTTAGCTCCTTGGATCCTATGGACAGCCCTATAGGTTCAAATAGGTCTAGTCATGCTTTAGTCACTGGATTTGTAATGGATTTTATTGTATACATGCTTTGTCGACCTTAGTTGACTTGATCAACCATGTTGACTTATGAGTTGGGGTTTGGTTCATTACATTCCAAATGATGTGTTGAACACATTAGAAAGGGTTTCATGCAATGGTAAAGCTCATATGTATGAAATGTAGCTTTAGGGTTCAATGGTTCTATATGGTCAACTTAGCTTGACTTGGTCAACCAAGGATGATCATAGCTTGGGTTTTAGTTTAATGCATGTCAAATGATGTTCTAAACATGTTAAAATAGGTTTCATGATTTAGTTTAATTCAGCCATGTTGAGGCTTAAGGGTTATTCAATTTCCAATGTATAGGTTTTTTGGATTTTGTGGTCAACCAATGTTCAATTGTAGTTTAATGCATCATGCTAGTGATGATGATCATGATAAGTGAGTTTGTAGAGGCCTTCAAAGTCAAAATCATAATATGTCATAGTCAGTAAATGCTTTGAGTTTTCTAGCTTATGGAAATGCTTTGAGTTTTAGGGATTAGAGATCTTGAAATACCGACAATCACATCATCAACATGCAACTGATATATCATAAGCCCAATGTCATTTGGTCAGGTTTTAAGGCAATGGAAATTTCACCAAAAACAAGTTATGGACCAAGGGATTTTGAGTTTGGTTATAACACTAGATTTTAGAGTTCTGAATTGTGAATGAGTTTAGTCACTAGATTAAATTTAGATTTGATTTAGACAATGATTTAGGAGGGTTTAGGGTTTGAAATGTTTAGATCATTGACAATCATTGATGATCATCAGTGATTGAACAAGTGATCAACTGGCTATTATTAGGGATTGTCAACTGATGGATTTAAGACTTGATTCTGATTTAGGTTTTGAATTAACCAATGGAGGTCAATGATTAGAGAAATTTTAGCTTTGAAATGATCATATTACTTACAATTATTTGGTGATTGTCAAGTGGTAGATCATATGATTAAATGATAGTCAAGGGTGATAGTCAAGTGATGATTTTATTTATTAATGATCAATGCACTATGCCAAAACATAGCACAGGATTTGATTTAGAGTTTGAAAGATGGTTCAAATGATTGATGAATGGAGATTGATGTTTGATATAGGACAATGACCTCATTCAAAAATGAGGTCAACAAGTAACCATACAAATCAAAGGAGCTCAAGTTTCTCCATCCTGACCTGCATAGTGGCTGACTAGTTGATGTCATTGTTGGTCGTGAAGGAAAAGTTCATGTTACTGTTGTTCTCAGCTATGACTCCTTTTCCTTCAGGTCAAAGGCTTCCCATAAATGTCCAAAAAAATGAAAGCAACGAGTACCTACCGGAGATGAATAATCGAACTATTCACAGGTTAAAAGAGGGAAAAAAAGGACAAATCAAAAACAAGTTATGGACCAAGGGATTTTGAGTTTGGTTATAACACTAGATTTTAGAGTTTTGAATTGTGAATGAGTTTAGTCACTAGATTAAATTTAGATTTGATTTAGACAATGATTTAGGAGGGTTTAGGGTTTGAAATGTTTAGATCATTGACAATCATTGATGATCATCAGCGATTGAACAAGTGATCAACTGGCTATTATTAGGGATTGTCAACTGATGGATTTAAGACTTGATTCTGATTTAGGTTTTGAATTAACCAATGGAGGCCAATGATTAGAGAAATTTTAGGTTTGAAATGATCATATTACTAACAATTATTTGGTGATTGTCAAGTGGTAGATCATATGATTAAATGATAGTCAAGGGTGATAGTCAAGTGATGATTTTATTTGTTAATGATCAATGCACTATGCCAAAACATAGCACAGGGTTTGATTTAGAGTTTGAAATATGGTTCAAATGATTGATGAATGGAGATTAATGTTTGATATAGGACAATGACCTCATTCAAAAATGAGGTCAACAAGTAGCAATACAAACCAAAGAAGGAGATCAAGTTTCTCCATCCTGACCTGCATAGTGGCTGACTAGTTGATGTCATTGTTGGTGGTGAAGGAAAAGTTCATGGCACTGTTGTTCTCAGCTATGACTCCTTTTCCTTCAGGTCAAAGGCTTTCCATAAATGTAAAAAAAAATGCAAGCAACGAGTACCTACCCGCGATGAATAATCGAACTATTCACAGGTTAAAAGAGGGAAAAAAAGTACAATTTTGTTCAAAACTATTCAGAAGCAAGACGTAATGAGCAAATAAGTGCATTGAAGAATAAGCACATAACCACACAAAACATACCAACTTTTAAAGAGGAAAGGAACTGCCAGTAATCTAAAGCTTGTAGAGGAATTCGAAAAAAAATCCACCTAAGTTTGTGTATCCATTTAAATAGGAAGGACCTTCGACAATCAGGAGCTGTAGAGAGTAAGGAACTGGCGCCAGGCACAAAGGATGGAGCTTCATATGTAAGAAGAGGGCTATTACATGGCTAGTTACATGCATGAGATATTCTATATATTGGGATGGCAAATTCTAGAGGGGTTTTGTCAAAATTATTGCCTGAAAAGAAAAATCTTTGAAGGTTTGGTGTAATATTAACTGAATGACGATTCATCTAGGTATCTGACAAGAAGCTAGCATCGATGAACAACTCTACAAGCTGTCGAGTGAACTTATTATTCACTCAAGTTGGGGATTTAACCAAGAAATTGTAGAAGTAATCAACACTGCCATGAAAAGAACTGCGCATACCAAAGGGGCCTTATTTATGGAACTTTGGTTTTGTTTAGATGGTTACCAAAAGATCGAGCAATGCTCAGTGTGCATTGAAAATCTTTCAAGTGGAACTTCTCGATGCCAAGAGCCTGCCCTATGAACTTACATATTAAATAACTCGGGTTGCTCAACTCCTACTCCAAGCCACTAGTTCAATTCTGAGCTAGACGTTGCATCCAAGAAAAAAATTGAATTTGGTTTGCAGCAATCATAAGATTGCTTCTTATTTTTCTCTCTATCCAGAATTAAGGAATGATTTAGATAAAGAAGGTGAAGATCAGGTGTGTCATCTTAGGTTTCATTTGGGATGACTTTTTTGCTGCTTCTTAAAGGAGATTACTAATATAAAAATTAAAATGTTTATACTAGAAAGCTACTTTAAGAAGCAGTAAGAAAGCTGTCCCAAACAGAAGCAGTAAGAAAGCTGTCCCAAACGAAGCTTTAATCTAATAAGGCCAAGAACATTCAGGATGTTTATAATGTGCAGGTTCTTCCTAAAGTTGCTTTTGTAACTGTGCTGGTGGAGTAGACATTAAAGGGCATATTGTATCTGAGAATGTATTTATGGTGGCTGAAGAATTACACTCAGATGGAACTAATTCTAATGATATTGCTGAAATGAATCTTTCCTTGTTCTTGAAGAGACGAAGGATGTGCATATGCATCATCACCCTCCTTTGACTAGTGGGAAGTCTACAAGGGATGAACCTTTGGTACTTGCGGTGCCTTCAAATTTTTTAAATAAGAATAAAAAAAAAAAAAACAATACCACTAATACACCTCCACAAGATGTAGCAGTTGTTGATAATCTCAATGATAGAAAATGGCATATTGCCAAGGCGATGAATTTTACATTATGGTTGATTTTTTTATTATTGTTGAAAAGGTTGATCCTTAGATTGATTTAATTCATCACCAAAGCCCTACATGGGGTCCTGGTTGGGTACCCATTCAGTACCAATGCTTTACTTAGACGGGCTTCACCCACCCATGATGACTTTTGGGATGCCATACCCACCTATACCCACCCACTTTTCATGCTTTTTGAACGCAGTCTGCCACAAATTGATGGCGATGAGGCTTGTTTCCCTTTGCTCTAATTGAAAACTTTCAAGAAGCATATTAGAATTTATCGTAGTTGCAGTGTGGTTAAGTTGTGCACACTATGTAGTGAGGATTGTAGTAATATATGATATACAATGATTATCAATGTAAATTGATTTATCCCCCAATGTTGAGTAACCACCCATATCCACCCACAAGGCTATGAGAGTACCCATACCCACCCATACCCATTGGGTGGATGAAGCAATCTTATCCAATGTATGGGTGGGTACATGGGTGGATGTGAGTATGGGTACCCAATGCAGGGCTCTGTTCATCACACCTCAAATTGTTCTACTTATCCAATGGTCACATGATTTGGTGATTATCATGATTTGGTGTTCAAATACTTACTAATGGAATTTGGCAAAAAGACACACATTTTTTGCATGCTTAAAAAGAGAAACCAAAAAGAAAAAAAAAATCTAGTCACCTTAATGTGAGCCAAACCAAAACTTGAATTTAACCCATCTAAAAATGGAATTCATCTATATTCCGATAAAAGCTCAAACCCTTCTTTTTTAGTTGTCATATACAAATCTAATCATCATGTCCATTTTAGAGAAAAAGGTTAAATAATCATAGACTATTTGTAAGAAATCATTTTTATCCCAACAATAAATATGTTCAATTTCATCTCTTGATCTTCAACTCATTTAATAAGTGGGTCAAATTTTCCAGCTGTCATCAGTCATCACTAAGTTCAATCATTATTGAAGCAAATCTGAATTAGACATGTTGAACACCCCTACAACCTGCTTTGCGTGACAACATTTCAAAATTACATTTCAATGGGCTCTTACAGTCCTAAAAGCATTTTGAATCAACACCAGAACTTGCCCTAGCATTTCAGCGAATTCTTAGTTATACAAAAAGAGCTCTGTGATTTTGTCTCCCATAATTCCTTTAGTCTACTACCTTTATTTTGCTTGCTTATAAAGCCATCAAATCAAAATGATGATACGAAAAAGCTAGAAAAAAGTGTGACAAATATTTCACATGGAAAACTATAAGATTTCGTTCTATTTCACTAGAATATAATTCCATACAAACTGACCTTGAAGCTCTAGGAGTGACTGGAGACTGATTGTTTTGTTACATCATCATCCTCCAATCCTACGCCTCTTTATTTTTACTAGGATTTTTTAAAGTTTGGAAGGATGAACTACAATGATCCAGCTTGTTTTCCAAGCCATCGTTGCAATGCTGAGATGTCATAGAATTCTCAAATGGAGGTCAGGATATCCTGCTCTTCCTTTGTATCTTTCAAAAAGATCTTCCAGTGCTGAAATGAACTGCTCATGAACCTCATTTATCTGCAATATATGCAATAAAAGATACAACTTCATTAAAGCGGAATACTTTAGTTGCAGATAAAAATGACTTACTACTAGGGGAGCAACTTTATAAAACTGACTATATTATATGAACATGAGAGTTTCTATGACAGACATTTTTGATAGTCAAGTTCGCATGGTTAAAATAGTAATGATAATATGCATTTGTGGAAAAACAAGAGGCATAAATTGAGGAATTATTGTTCTAGAAGGCTGGTGAAAAAAGGTAAAAATAAAATTTCATCATTTGAATATATTACAAAGAAAATCCATCGATTAGATAGACGGACAAGTGACAAAGAACTAAGCAAATGAATATATTTAAATAACATTGATAGAAATTGTTAAGAAAGAATTTGCTCAAAATAGATTTAGCCTCTCGTCCAACACTCAATTATCAAATGAAAAATGAGTATTTATAAGAACATCAAATACTTAAGATAAGGTTAATGAGGATGGTGACGATTACAAGAGGAACAAATTTCTTTAGACGATTGTCATATCATTTCATTCCCATCAAGAAGCTTTTCAAAAATATAGCGTGCATTAAAGAACTGGATGGGACTTTACCTCATCCTTCGAGGGCTTTGGAGTTTTCTTGAGCTCAATGGGCCTACCTACCACAACATGCATAGGTTGCCTAAAAGGTATTGGAGATCTACAAAGTGACAAAAAAGATAGTAAAGCCAACGAGTGTATTAAACAATAAGCCTAGCTAAATAATGAAACACTGAGAATGCAGAACCCGCTAGTTAAAATTTGCGAAATATCATAACAAGACATGTTTGAGATACCCAAGTCTTCCCCAGAAGATAATAGGAGTGAACTTGATTGCTCGAGCAATCTGGACAAAGATTTTCCCTGTTGGCTTCCACCATTTGTAGACATGAGACTGCTCCAGGTAAACAAATGGATACAAATAAATCCATGCGACTAAAAATTCATCAGAAATGATGCAGGTAGAAATTCGTCAATAAAGGAACAATTTGTTGTTTAAGATTAGAAACTTTAAAGATGATATCTTCAACTAAACAATATAACGTAACCTATTCAATTATAAATAACAATGGCACAAGGAGTAACCAACTATTTGCATTATTTCTATCATGAATTTATGGCAAATGTTACCAACTATTTCTCCAATTATGTGTCACTGTACAAGTCCTCACCTGACCAAAGCAGAAAACAGGGACCAGTGGTCGCCCAGTCTCCATTGCTATCCTTACAAATCCTTTCCTCAGTTTAAGGAAAGCGACCTAATTAAAAAACCAGAACAAAAATCTGAGCATAAACTTATTATATAAGAAAGGTTTCCCTATAATATTGACAATGAATCATAAGCTTTGTCTTTAGAAGGCGAATTTCAAAATAAAAAAGAAGGATAAAACTGGAAAACACAACTTGGCAGATAAATCAAATAGGTTTTATGCTAGCATCTCAGGAGACTTTTACGTACCTGAATATATTAAAGCTAGCTTTGCAATATGCTGGTATTCATGATGATGTTAATTCTATATGGAATCTAATTATATTGATCAATCGGATTGTACTATTACCTCGAATTTCAATTCAATCTGTTGAGCTGCTCGCTAGGTGGTTACAAGGGCCCCTCTCCATGCTTGGGTTTGGGTGCTTTGCACTAAATTTTTTTTTTCCATACAATTGTACAGTGTTGCGGCACTATATACTCAAGTTTCTTGGCACTGCATAGTTTGCATGGAGAAAGACAAAGAGCGGAGTGCCACGACGCTCAAAATCCCGGCTCTGCGACACTATTAGACAAACTAGAAAAAAAGAGTTGAGCGCCACAGTGCTAAGAGACAGGCTAGCAGCTTTATATCTAGTTTTTCATTAAGAGTTGCATCCCTTAATGGTTTTGTATGTTCTAATGTGAGAACAGTGCATGGGTGAATAGATACAAGGACAGAGTGAGAGAAGAAATATATGTACTATTTCTCCCAAATTTTCATAGTTTACTGTGCATCCGTAGTTTTTTTTTTTTTTTTCTGATTTCGGATTTTTCCATATTAAATATTAGTGTTTTTTATTTCCATGATATCTTCAACTAAACAATATAACGTAAACTATTCAATTATAAATAACAATGTCACAAGGAGTAACCAACTATTTGCATTATTTCTATCATGAATTTATGGCAAATGTTACCAACTATTTCTCCAATTATGTGTCACTGTACAAGTCCTCACCTGACCAAAGCAGAAAACAGGGACCAGTGGTCGCCCAGTCTCCATTGCTATCCTTACAAATCCTTTCCTCAGTTTAAGGAAAGCGACCTAATTAAAAAACCAGAACAAAAATCTGAGCATAAACTTATTATATAAGAAAGGTTTCCCTATAATATTGACAATGAATCATAAGCTTTGTCTTTAGAAGGCGAATTTCAAAATAAAAAAGAAGGATAAAACTGGAAAACACAACTTGGCAGATAAATCAAATAGGTTTTATGCTAGCATCTCAGTAGACTTTTACGTACCTGAATATATTAAAGCTAGCTTTGCAATATGCTGGTATTCATGATGATGTTAATTCTATATGGAATCTAATTGTATTGATCAATCCGATTGTACTAATGCCTCGGAATTCAATTCAATCTGTTGAGATGCTCGCTAGGTGGTTACAGGGGTCCTCTCCATGCTTGGGTTTGGGTGCTTTGCACTAAATTTTTTTTCCATACAATTGTACAGCGCAGCGGCACTTTATACTCGAGTGTCTTGGCGCTACATAGTTTGCATGGAGAAAGACAAAGAGCGGAGCGCTACGACGCTCAAGTTCCCGGCTCTGCGACACTATTAGGCAAACTAGAAATAGAGAGTTGAGCGCCACAGTGCTAAGAGACGGGCTGGCAGCTTTATATCTAGTTTTTCATTAAGAGTTGCATCCCTTGGTGGTTTTGTATGTTCTCTGTGAGAACGGTGCATGGGTGAATAGATGCAAGAACAGAGTGAGAGAAGAAAAATCTATACTATTTCTGCCAAATTTTTATAGTAAATTTCTTAGTTTAGTGTAGATCCATAGTTTTTTTTTTCGGATTTTTTCATATTAAATATTAGTGTTTTTTATTTCCACTGCATTTTAACTTTCTTGTTTGTGTTCGATGTGTGGTTTAAAAGAAAGAGAAAACCAAGCATCGAAAAAGGGGAAGTAGACTACTCAACGAACATAAACAAGAAAGAGAAAATGTAGTGGAAATAAAGAACACCAGGATTTAACATGGAAAAATCTGAAACCGGTGAAAAAACACGGAACCACACTATACCAAAAAAATTCACTATAAAAAATTACGAGAAATAGTACAAATATCTCTTCTCTCTCAATCTCTCCTTGCTTCTCTTCACCCTTGCACTGCTCTCACACCAAAACATACAAAGAAAAAAATACAAAACCACCAAGGATGCAACCCTTAATGAAAAATGAGAAAGAAAACTGTCAGCCAATCTCGCAGCGTTGCGGCGCCATACTTGTGGGCTAGAGACATCCGAAATCCAATTAGAGTTTTCTTGATAGGACAGCTTTGTTATCATCAAAAAGATCAAATGTTGCGGTTATACAGAATTCTAAGTGAAGATCTAGCACCAATTACTAAACTTGGTTTATTATTTAGCAGCTCAAATAGTCATCAGAATATAATATTTCTAATTTCATGATGGCCTTTACAAGAATCATAAATGTTCAATTTGTGGCCTAATTAAATAGCGTGCATAATGCACGCATGTACTTAGATTTTATATCCTTCTATTGTTTCACACATGTTTCTTTCTCCTATTGACATGAATTACATAATTTTTTTTCTTTACTTCAATTTTAATGATATAAAGTATTAATTGCAAAATATAAGGATTTTCTTATTGATAACTTTGAGAAAACGTGTTCAGCATTAAGATAGGACCCAAAAAAAGTTGACTCTGCAGGAAATAAAATCTCCATCCATCCTTATTTTAAATCAGCGCAAATGATACACATCAGGTTTTTATCAGAATTAAGTTTAGTAAAATTCACTACATCATATGCAAGAAAGTATCTATTTAAGAACCTCCACACTGTGCACTGGGATTTATTTTGGGTAAAGAGGACAATTTTTAGAACAAACAGAAAGTTTCTAACATGAGCATTCACCTATAAAATCACGGTTCCCACCATTTCATCTTTCCTTATCAGCTATCACTAAAAGCAAGGTCCTATTTGTTGTCATCACAAAAACCAGTATCATGTTTCCCGCCAAGCAGAAAGGTTTAAATTTCTTAACAATAAATTGAACGAATTAACAGGATTAAGCAAAATAATGTAAACACTACCGAATAAGAATTCAAACCTCTGAATCATGATTCATGTGAATCATCTCTTGTACGCCACCAGGCACAATGATGCAGCTGTAACCAGCTTCCAAGTACTGGTAAAAATTCCTTCTCGAGGCTGGAACTAGCCCCAGCCATGTCCAAATCTGCCTAAGAAATGGTGTAACGAAGACCTGAACCCAAATAAAGGTCGATTAAATAAGATAAAGGTAGAGCCTTGAACAACAAAACTCTCAGAATGAATGTAACAATGTGTAAAGGAAAGCTTACAGCACTGCTTGCAAGGACCTTAATCTTTGGTAGTGGCATGAAACCTGTAAGGTCAGCTAGAGCACAAACACCAATGGGCAAGACTGAATGTGGTTCATAACCAAACACTGCAATCAATAGATTCCTTCACATAATTCACAAATAGATAGTGCAGTTATATTGGAAAGGTACAAGCTTTAAGCGTACTCCACTTAAGGAGATTAACTAGAGGAGCATTCGTTTGGGGTTTTCAAAATTTATATTACTGCTTGAGGAGCTTTCTGAGTTTCATTTAAAATATAATACAACATTTGATAATCCTGCCTTTATACCAAATGTAAGTAAAGAGAGAAAAAAAAAAAGAAAATTACTGTCATAATATTGCTTCTCCTCTCTTCTCTCTCCTTCTCTTATATGCATGTGTGTGCATGTGCACAAAGAAAAAGAGAGTGAGCTAACAGATATGGAAGAAATGTGAAATTTTAAAATGGTGTGAAGTAACCACCTCAGTAGCCCATCAGTTCCTCCTATCCTATTTTAAATGAAAAATTTTGTGACAGAAAATGCCTCCTACCATAAAGGTTGGTGTTAACATGGCGCAACCTCACATCCCCAAGCATAAAAAGGTTCTTTACGAGAGATACCAAATCCAGATGTGAACATCATTAGGATCGCAAGATTGTTGGGAGATCCTCACTATGGGAGTTGAACTTAATTAACCATAAAAAGCTAGTTTTAATGCAGATTATTGAAAACTCCTAGAGGAGCAGAAGATGAAGGATCACAGGGTATCAATTTTATCTGCCAAGGAGAAGACGTAGGCATTTTTGACAAGATTGCAGAAGCAAACATATGCAAAGTTGCCTGGGATATCCTAATGATGGGGACATCAGATCATGGAAAGTTTATCAAAGGCGTGGCCGCCGATCTACAGCCACGATTTGTTTATTGTACTTTTGATTTATGTTATGTATTGTTTTATTTATGAGTCGTTGTATTCGTTTTATTTTATGTTATTTTATTTCTCGTCGTACCCTTATAGTAAAGAGATGTCGTATGTAAGCCCCGATGGCATTTTCGTCTTTCTATTTCTTGAGTCTCATGTACTAGGCTATTTATAGCCCCTTGTTTTATTTTTTCAAGTAATAAATGATTGATAAAAAAATTCTTCCTTGCATGAGTTCTTATGAGAGCTTGAGAGTTTGATTGGAGAGAAATCCCTAAGAGAGGGAGATCGGATCACCCACCAACCTTGGAGGCGGCCGGGTTCGTGGTTTTCTTCCTTATCTTTTTTCCTTTCCCCTTCCACCAGCACCGGCGGACATCATTACATCCCAACCATCTCCATCTCCAAGCCATCATCTCTTCCCAACCGAGCTCCACAAATTTTCCCCCACTAGCCGCCGACCACCTTACGCGAAACCCCCTCAACCCGCCAGCCCTAGCCTCCTTCCCACCTTAAAATTTCATTGCCTAATTTGGATTGGAGTACGTGGGGCAGATTTAAAATTTCATTGCCTAATTTGGATTGGAGTAAGTGGGGCAGATTTTGAATTCAAACCTAAATAATTTGAAATTTAAAATCTTCCTTAAATTCTTAAATCTATTTAGGAAAGTTTTTAAATTTATCCTATTTGAATTTCAAATTTAAATTGCAGTTAATTTAAGTCTTTCCTAAATCCTAAATCCAAAATAGGAACCCCCAATCACTTGCCCCCAATCCCCTCTCACCCTATGATGCCGCCGGCCCCCCTCTCTCCCTATCCCATTAATTCTCTATTAATTATTTCCTAAACCCGAAATAATTTCAAATTCTCAAATCCTCTTTGGCCGAAATTTTCAAAGCCCTCATACCTCCTTATTTCTTTCCAAAATCTAACATTGATTTTGGAAAAAAATCCCTAGCCTCCCTCCTTGCCGCCACCCCTTCCCCCTCCCTTTCCCTTTTGAATTTATTTCAAATTCTAATCCCCTTCTTTATAAAATCTGAAATTATTTTCAGATTTTATTTCTTGTCTCTCTCAAGATCAAAGCAAAACCCTTTGAGCTCTCCTTCCTTGGCCGGCCTCTTCTCAACGTTCCGTTGACGAGAAACTTCTTTCTCTTCAACAATAGTCAAGAGTGCTAATAATCGTTGGGAGAACTTTCGTCATCAAGCATCCATGCATGGCCGATCCAGAAACTAAATATGGCCTAACCTACGACGAGCACGGATTTGTGTGCATTTTACATTCAACCTTCTTCTACATCAACCCGATGATCGATCACTCCGTCGAGGATTACATCGAACGAATCTTGGACACGTTGGTGGAAGCTACTGAAGAACAGTTATAGAATGTCAAGTGGAGGATCGCCACCAATCCTTGACGAAGATTTTTCCTACTCTTCCTTTTCATGTCTTTCATTAGCCTAATCTTTCTTGTGAGTTGATTGTAGTCACAAAGGATACCTCCATCTGCTTCTGTTAAAGCTTAGTAAACGTAGGGATTTGGGTGTACTTCTTTGCTTACTAATTCTTATTGTTAGATTAGGGATTTTTATTGAAACTACTATTCCGGCATGATGTTATTTTCTAATTTATTTTAAAAGTTTTAAATCTCTGGTTATATGACTTAGCCTAAGCGGGTGTGACCCCTCTCTCGTTTTATTTTGTCGTTTTTAAATGCTTGTTGTTTTCTTCATTATTCATTAATCAAAAGTTGTACAAGATCTTACAAAATCATCGCATTCATACGTAGTTCTACATCACCTAAGCAACATCTGTAAAAGTGTGAGCTTGGTGATGCAAGTTTACCTCAAAATATTTGAGCCAAGTTTGAGAAAGCTCACACGAAGGATGATGAAACCATCTCTAATTGTTTTTCTCGGTTGCTAGTGTAATTAATAGGAAAAGAAACGCTGACACTATTGAAGATCTGCTAGTGTTGGAAAAAAAAATATTTTGTTCATTAACACTTTGGGTTGCAAAGATTGATTATTTTTTATATGAAAAGTAGATCATTTAGATTACAAAAATTATAAAGTTATTTCAAGTGAAAGTTTATATATCGAACATCGCTTATTAGTTTTGAAATTTAAGTTGAATAGGCAAAATATAAAAAATAAAATAAAACGTTGTTCTAAGATTAAATGGGGGCATTTAAAGAGCGCTAACAAAATTATTTTTGAGAGTAAGATTCTAGATCTTGAGATTTTATCTGTGCATGAAAAAGCAAATGTTGTGTGGGAAAAAATAATTTGTGATATTAAGAATATTGCAAAGGATGTATTGGAGTATCAAAGAAAAAAACTCATAATAATAAAAATAGTTGGTAGTGAATCAAAATGAGCAAGAAAATATTAAAAAATAAGCATTTTTATAAAAGTCGGTTTAGATGTAAAAACTCTAAAAATTGTAAAATATATAAAGAGACCCGTAAAGAGTCTAAGAAAGTAATAAGCAATGTAAAGATTTTAGCTTCTAATGATTTATTAATATATTAGATACTGAGGAGGGTTAAAAATTTATATATAAGTTAGTCAAATAAAGAGATATGAGTAGTAAGGATATAGTTCAAATGAAATAATTAAGGATGAATACAAAAAAAGTGTTTTTATTAGACGTGGATATTCAACAAAGGGGGATGATATATTATGTTAAACTTTTCAATGAAGATTGTGAGAATATGATTGACTTTAGTCATCTTAGCACCCTAAATGAAAATAGAGATTTTTATTTTTGTCAATGTATTAGTAAAAGGTTGGAGTAGCTCCAGTAGAAGAAAAGATTAGAGAGAGTCGCCTTAGATGGTTTGGTCACATAAAACGGCGGCCTCCCGATGACCCTGTTAGGAGAGTAGAGGTATTAGATTTAACTTATGTTAAGAAAGGTAGAGGCAGACCTAAAAAGACTTGGTTGGAAAGTATTAGAAATGACCTTTCTTTATTAAATTTAAACAAGAATTTGACTTTTAATAGGACACAATGGAGAAAAAGGATTCATGTAGCCGACCCCACGTAGTGGGATAAAGACTTGATGTTGTTCTTGTTGTTGGTGTATTAGTAAAACTAAAGTTAAAGTGGCTTTAAAAAATAAAGTGTGGAAAAGTTGTTGGGCCTAATGATATTTCAATAGAGGTGTGGAAATGTTTAAAATATGAAGGAATTTCTTGGCTTACTAAACTTTTTAATATTATTTTGAAGACTAAAAAGATGTCAGAAGAGTATATAATGAGTTTATTGATTCTTATTTTTAAGAATAAAGATGATACACAAGATTGTGCAAATTATAGAAGAATTAAGTTAATGTGTTATACATTAAAACTATGGGAGAGAGTTATGGAGCAATTTTAGTCAATTCCAAGACTTTTTTGAAATTTTTATTTAAATTCAAGAGAGACAAAAAGGGGAATGGGCGAGCCATGCTTAGTAGGATGCTGAGATGGCAAGTCAAATAATGATTTGAAAAATCATATAGCATGCGGATGTTAATATATGTGGATGTAGTAAATTGGTGGTCAAAAGAGTCCAAAATGGATCAAGTGGAAGAGGGTAAGACAAGAGAATGGCTATGTTAGCTTAAGACTAATGTCAACACATAATACGCTCAGGCAGGAAATAACTTCTTACATGAAATCCACCTGATTGATGACTTGTGATATGAGACTTATTCTAGACATAAAATACATTATATGTATACATTCTATGTTCAGTTAGGTGAATATGCATTTTGGTATACTACATGCATACTAATGAGTATACTAATAATTGCATTGAGAGTATATGGATTATTCTTTATATGATTTGAAATATATGTAAAAGCAAGAAAGGCTGGCTGCAAACTATTTAATGATTTAGGTTAACTAGAAATGATTAGCTGATTCAGGTTGGCTAGATACATGTTACCCTATAGAAGAGGGTGAGCCGACAAGCTTTTCTTTAAATAAGGTTTGTAGTGTAATCCAAAGTGATATAAAAATGGAGGTATAAGGAGATTGATTGATATGATATGATACATCGACGAGCAGGAAGTGACAACTTCTTACATGAAAGTCACCTGATTAATGACTTATGATATGTGATATAAGACTGATTCTTGAAAATAGAATCGAGATGATTTAGACTAATTCTTATAGGATTGGCCTACAAGGCTGAATAAGAAAGACTGACACATATAATTGGATGTCTAATCTTGCTTATATTTTTTATATAGGTATATAAGATTAGCACGCATGATACATTGCATAAATGATATGATATAATACGACTTGTACATAATACAAGATATGATTGATACAAGCACGTGATATGACTGATAAGATGGATACAAAAGCATATGATTTACATGAACAAAATTATATACATAATATGTGACAACCGGTTCTTCCGGCCGGTTCAACTGAACCGGCCGGCCCACCCATTTTATACCACGAACAGAAGGGTCGCGGAACAGAACAGTTCGCGCGAAACTGAGAGGAGCGGGCGACAGAGCATTCGTGCGGGAGAGCGAAGTGAGTTTCGTTTTTCTAATTTTAGCACACGATTGTTTTCAATGACAGGAAATAATGATTCATTTTCATTCTTATCGTTATTAGAGTATTGTTTTGGGAGAGATTTGAAGAACAAGAGAAATGGACGATAAGGATTAAGGGAAAGATTTGTTGATTTTCTTTCAGATTTATCGTATAAATTTCCTCCATTTACTTCATCCAAAGTGAATGATATGTTTCTTGAAAGATAAGGAAGGGATTGAAGCGAAGAAAAAGAAAATTTGGAGAAGAAGGATTTTGAGAGTTTGAGAAGTCTCCATTCAAAATTGTAAGTGAATTCCTTCCAATTTCAGTTTTAATGATATTTAGAATTTAAATCAAAATATTATTTTGATAGAAGTTATTGTTAAAATTAGGGTTTTAGAAAGTGAAAGATCAAATCATAAGTATTGATCCCGCGAAGATTCAACAAGAAGATAAATTGATTCAAAAGTAGATCAAACATCGAAGACCTGAAAAGTTTAAAGTGGGTAAATTATATTATTTATGTTTTATTGATGATTTCAATTTTCTAAATAATTTATTAAAAAAATCTTATATTATTAAATGTTGAAGGCAAACCTTTATGATTTTATAGTCTTAAGAAAGAATCTATATGTTATAAAGGTTTAAAAGCTTATGGAACAAGAAAAGAAATATTTATGAAAATGCATGTTAATTATGTTATATGAAATGAAAAAAATAAGGATGAAAATGAGAAAAGAAAAGAAAAAGAGAATAAAGGAAAAGGGTATTGAAAATGACAGGAGTCACCCCCTTATAGTACTTGTTGGGGACGCCGTACTCGTGCACGAAAAAGTAAAAGAAAATTTCTATGGAAATGGGAAAAGGAAATCATATGGAAAAGGTAGTATCTTTGGGTATTTTGAGACGGTGCTCCTGTGCAAATCATATGGGAAAAGGAAATACAAAAGAAATATTAAAGATAACAATTACTTCAAATTGATATAAATGAAAAATATCAAGAGAAGTATAAGTTAAGGAAATGAAAGAAGTACGGTTAAGAAAGGATTGAAAATATCTTAATTAATTAATTTTAATGATTAATTTACAAAAATTTCCCACTGAGTTTACTTAGTAAACTCAAACCACGAGTTTAAATGTTTCAGGTAATTCCTAAGAAAAGAAATGGCAGAAAGAGAAGAACATGTTTACAGAAGACGATGAGCAAATGACAACAGGTAAAATATATTTTGTGTTTTTAGTGGCTCTTTATCATGAATGATGTAGTATTATGTTTAATGAATTTTATCGTCCGACTTTTCGTACCCGCCTCGTTAGATCGAGCATCCGGGCCGGGTCGTGACATAATACATATTATATATCATATTGATATTATAAAACATGCATATATATAAGACACTACATATAAGACTGATATAATTGATAAAATTGATGTTTGGAATAATGCATTTGATAGGAACCTAATATTCATGCATTGCACATATATTGTACATGTATATATAAATACAAGTGTATTGATTTCGTAAATCATTATATAAACTATTTTATAACCGACAAAAATAAAAATGATAGAATCTATTGATCCTTTATATGATTATTGATCATTGCTTATAAGATATATAGTTGCACTGATCATATTGCTCATATGATATGACACTATTCACATTGATTGCCTGCATATTCATATTGATACTATTGAATTATTATATGCATATTGCTTTCACTATCTTGCATTGATTATAGTTGTACGTTTTAGTAATATACTGTAACAGACCAAACTTTTAACTATTAAGATATTGTCCGTTGTGGCCTAAGGGCCTCACAATTTTGTTTTGTTGGTGTAACTTCACAGAAGGTCACCATCCTATGATTTCTCGAGGATGAGCATGTTTAACTGCGAAGTTTCTTAATGAAATTTCAATCATTACACCAAAAGGTGCCTTGATGTTTAAGAGTTTAGCTTTTTTTACCTGAGGAGTTTCATAATCTCCCCCACTTAAGTAACTGGCGCTCATGTCAATGTCTTTATCCCAGAATTATCCACCAATCAGATAAGATTCTAGAGGTAGCCCCTACAAATTCAAGTGATGATTCCCGCCACATAGCACTTTATCCTATATAGGATTCAAGAGGTTGCTCTCATGGCATAGCACTTTGTCTTGTATGACACTTAGTTCCCATCTTCTGGCTGGTGTATTGCTTTGACGCCATTTATAAAAGCTCAAATTCTTAACTATCGAGATATTGTCCTCTTTGGGCTAAGGGTCTCACAATTTTGTCTAGTTGGTATAACTTCCCAGGAGGTCACTCATCCCAATATTTATCTAGAATAAGCACGCTTAACTGTGGATTTTCTTAAAGAAATTTCAATAATTACAGCATACTTAATGTTTAAGAGTTTAGCTTATTTTACTTAAGAGGTTTCACACCTACTGAGTTGTTAATTCACTTCGTAGTTTTTGTATGTTTTTAGGAAGAAGGTATGATCCAATTTAGTGAGACAGATCAAACTTTCTCAAGTTTTCTTTTGTTCTGCATTTTAAATTTTTTTTATAGTCAGGAGTTTAAAAAAGAGAGATAATGTATTAATTTATATCCTGACTATTATAAATTTTGGGAAATGATCAAAATTGTAAATTGAAGAAAAGAATTTAGAGATTGCTTTCGTTGGTTTTTATTTATCGAAATGAGATTAGTACTCTAGTAGATTAATTAAGTGATAGAATGGACAATTCTTCTAAAATAAGATCTTGAGGCATTACACCTCTGGTCATCGTCGCTAGGGGTGTCAATATATGACATGACCCTAAAGCTCGACCCAAAATTACATATTTGAGTCGGCCTGTTTAACAAATGGATCAGATTTGGGTTTAATTTTTTTCACCCAATTGATATATCGTGTCGGGTACAGATTAACCTGCGAACACTAAAACAACTCATTTGACCCACCCTAACTCGGTTGAATCTCCCCTTGCCCATTGCGCTTGTGCTTGCCACCTTGCCCTTGCCCTCACGACATCCCTTGCTCGTCCTAGCCCTAGTGGCCTCGTCTGCTTTCCCTTGCCCCGGCCCTCACTCGCCTGCTTGCACTCACGGGTTAGTGGGTTGGGTTGTGTTGGTCGGGTTGGTGTCAAGTAAAGTTTTAGTCTAGATTTTTTTAACCCATTAATTTGGACAAACGAGTAGAATGTGTTAGAAGCGGGTCAATTTTAGGTTTGATCTGAACCCTATTCGAAAACCTATTTTAACATCCCTAATCATCACTTAATTACAATCCTTCAGATCATCATTAACTTAATATAGTCCTTCTGATCACCGCACCCGACTAAGATCCTTTCAAATATTGTCGCACAACTACAATCCTTCAACCAATATTGTCTAAATACAATCCTTCCAACCACTGCACCAACTATAATCTTTTTGACAATCGTTTCTCAGCTACGTCCATTCGAACACCGTTGTCTGAATAACATATAATCTTCTAACTATGATCGCCTAACTACTCTGGCGAATACTAAATTTTTTACATACAGTCACTAATAATGTAACACACGTCGTCACTTATCAATGCACGTCATCGGCATCAACTATGACTCCCAACGTCAGTATTGGGATTTATGCTAGATCTCTTAAAACTCCAAGTAAACCCCACCTTCTCCTATCCCAGTTTGAATTAAAAACCTCGACATCAATGCCCTGTCTTGTAACAAAAATGGATGTTAACAATCGATTTGAGCTACTCACCATAAGCTTGATTTGGATCAAAAGCCTCAATGTCTTCAACATGGAGAGTCAAAGGGAAATACCCAACCGCATATTTGCAGATAAATCTGTAATAATCCCAAACCAAAATCATCCCAAAATTCAGCTTTAAGAAAATCTCACATCATTTCGGGAGAAAATTTTTGAATTTTGAACCTTGCCAGCTTCCGCCCCAACTTGTCCTTATCATTCAGGGGAATCACCATAAAGAAGAGCTGCACTGCGAAGACTCTGCAAAGGAAGAAGCAAAATAAAGCAACATATAACGCAAGAAACAGAGAAAAAGGAAATTAAGTAAAAAAGGAGGAAGGGTGGACAAACAAGGCGGCGATGCGGGCGGGAAGGAGAAGAAGAGAGGCGATGATGAGAACGGCGTTTAAGTGGATGGCGCCGAGCCAGAGGGTGAGGGCTACTGTTGTACAGAAAATGGAGTAGTCTGTTCCCTGAAAGATCGCCGGACCAGCTGCAGTTGGACGGTTATCGGCGCCGGTGGGGTCGCCCATTTGAGAAGGGATTAGAGAGGACTGAGGAGCCACAAAGAGGATCGGCAGCTTCTAGACCGAGCTGGACTGAAGGATCGAGTATTTTAATGCCAAAAATTTCCAGTGTAATTTACTAATTTCTTTACACGAAAGGCAGAGGCTGTTTGAGTCTGACGAAGGATAGCTCTAAATTATTTTAAATATAAATATTTTAAGAAATTTTATGTATGATCTTTTGTTGCATTTAATATTTATTTGATGTATTTTATATTTGCTTATTTTTAATTGAACATTAAATAAATTGTAAGTTAATCCGCTCTTGTTCGTGCCCGCTCGTCATTGCCGTCTATCACTACCATATCTCTCTCCCAATTCCCACCATTTTCATCTCCTAATTGCTCTCTGTCATCACCGTCTCCCTCAAATTTGATCATCATTTATATTGCATTCATCCAAACAACTTCGAATATTTTAAATATATTGCATTACTTTTATACTATATTCCAATTTATTCCATACTTCTTTTTCAACAAATCTAACAATAAATTCCGACAAACAAATTCTACTTATAGATATTATTCGAATTAGTCTAATACGTATTATACATTATAATTTTTTTTTGAAATTAATTAAAAAGAGCTGTTATGATTTGATAAAAATAAAAATATGATAAAAATTAGGGCAATATTCAACTTTATACTTTGATATTAAGTTTGGAGGTCTATTAGTTTTTTTTTTTCTTTCTTTCAACAATCATAATAATATTAATGATACATCCTCAAAAAATTATCTTGATCGGTTACGAATATTGAGAAAAAATCAAGTTGGAAACTTACAAAATTAAAATTGGGACCATCTGAACTCTGATTTCAGCAAACTTATAGCCGAACTGAATGTCTCAAAATTACAAGCCTAACGACACCAAACTCAACTCAAATCTGAGCCCAAATTGGTCCAAATCAAAGGCTCGAAGCACATTTGAAAGGTTTGAACCACAATTTGGATTATCAAATGATTTCCAAACGTGACATGCTTATAGTCGAATAGAGCGGCTCGACGAGACGAATCCATCGTGCCCAAGATCATGGAATTCCAACATCATTAAAACCTTCAAATATCTAGCAAAATGTTTACGATCAAGGGATTCAATATCGGTCATCCATCCAAACCACTCCCTATTTACCCTTGATTCTCGTCTTATTTATGGGTCATTCCACTATAGGAAATCTATAAATAGACCTCCCTTACTCTTGAAAAGGGACCCCCTAATCCTAAGGAGAAAAGAGAGAGATCGGAGATTGCTCTTGCCTCCTCGACCACCATCGGAGTTCCGCAGGACCAACACCTGATGCTCTAAGCTCCACCAGAGTTCTGCAGGACCCCCACCTGATTCCCTAAGCTCCATCAGACCACCACCTGATGCCCTGGGCTCCACCGAACCACCACATGATGCCAGGAATTTCGCAGGATCACCACATGACGCCCTAAGCTCCACTGGACCATCAACTAACGCCCTGAGCTCCGCATGACCACCACCTAACGCCCTGAGCTCCGCATGACCACCACCTAACACCCTGAGCTCCACCGGAACATCGCCCGACGCCAAAGTTTTGCCAAACCAACATCGAATTACCAACTCCAGACTTCCGACGAACCACCAAATGACGCTAGATTTTCATCCCAATTTGTCACTAGATTTCAACCATAATGTTGGCATTTGTAATCTGATACCCCTTAAGGACGAGTCAACCTACTGTAATCTACTCGAATTCTAGTGAAATTATTTTTAACTGGGCTAGGCCCCATGATTTTTTCCCTTTCCACATTTTTTCACGTAAAAAATCTTGTGTTCACTGTGTGAGCTAGATATCCGTATAACGCTAAGACGTATGATTATAACTCTATCGCCGCATATATTCTAGCCCGCAACAATTAATAAGTAAAAATTTGATATCATTTAGGTTGTTTTTATTGGAAGAGAAAAAATATTTACATGCTTATTATTATAGATAGACCAAAAAATTTGAAAAAAAAAAAAATTCAAAAGCCACATTATGTAATAAATTTTCGCATATATATAAGAAAGGCAATAAAAATAACTTGGTGGAAAGTGGCTCCACCGACATAACAAAACTTTGTTTCGCTGAAACGTGAAACATGAAGAAAGCATTTTTTATTTTCTCATTTAGGGGGCCGTCTCCCGGACACGTGGAATTGAATGTCACTGATGGCAATAGCTCAAAATCCAATCAATCATGCACGAATCTTCAAGCCACTTAGAAAACAAAATTAAATTTTTTGTGAGAATTTGACTTTTAACATGACACAATAGCGAAAAAGAATTCATATAATCGACCCCATGCAGCTGGACAAAGGCTTGATGTTGTTGTTGTTGGTGTTAGTGAATTTACAGAGCTTATTTTGGTCTGTTGGTTAGAAGCTTAGATTATCAACTAAGAGGTATTAGGTTCGAGACTTGTATATGCGATGTGTGTGTAAGTTTTTCTTAATTGGCCGAAATGTCCCAAAATTTATATATATATATATATATATAAAAGCTGTTTTTCTAGTGAGTATAAGAGGGACATGCACAGCTGGTTTAACGCTCACTATTTAGGCTTACGTTTGTACGTTTGCTCTACTTCTTTAAAGCAGATTTCTTAGTACAAAATTTTATTTTGTACTAAAGTTGCTTTAAGAGCAGTAGAAGCCGTCCCAAATAACCTTAGGAGAAGTTAATCGCCACAATTTGAAGGCGGTTAACTGCTGGCATAGTAAATCATTTACACAGACTACAACTCTATGTTTTAAACCGTATAACAATGTTATCTGAACAAGAATTCAATTTTTAGTAGTGAGAATCACTTAATATAAGAAATTTGAGAAAAATTTTTTAATATTTTCAATCTTTTGTCATAGCTTATTTTTAATATATTAAAATATTTATACTAAAATATTTCATAAATGGGCGCTCTCCATCCTAAGAAGTTAAGCATAAACTAGCTCAAGTTTTAGGCTTATTAGCTATTCAACTTGGCCTAAGAGTTGAATATATCGAGCTAAATCGAGCAAGCTCGCCGAGTCAGCCTTGCGCACATACACATTACAATAAATAGTTTGAGTATTATCAGAAAATTATCATGATTGGGCACGAATCTACGAGGCAAAATCAGTTCGGAAACCTTCAAAAATTAAAATTCCGAAAAGCGATTATGAACTTCCAATTTGTCAGCGAGCTACAGTCAAACTGAGCGTCTCGGAAAATACGCCCAACGACACCAAATTCGACCAAACGAGCCCAACTGAAGTACCGAATCAAAGACCCGAAGCGCCTATTGCGAAGGGTTCGAACGCAACTCTTGAGGTTACCCAAACCGGTCTCCGATTGTAACGGAGCTTATACCGTGAATCGAGCGGCTCGACGAAGACGAATCCGACAGAGCCCAAGATCGCAAATTCCTGAACATCATTAAGGCCTTCAAATGTCCACGAACGGTGATGATCGTAGGATTTCAAATATCGACCGTTCATTCAAACACACTCACAATTCGCCCCTGATCTCACAACTATTTTACAGGCCATTGTCATCCCAGAAAAACTATAAAAGAGCCCTGCATTCTACACCAAAGGAACGAGAAGTGAAGAGAGCAGAAGAAGAGGGAAGAAGAAGGAAAAGGGGAAAAGGCTGAATTCCCCTCGGCCACGCGCTGACTCTTCCCATCGCCTGAAATACGCTTCGGAACTCTGCCGGATTTTCGGGAAACGAGCGGAATGCTGCCCAACTTCAGCGTGGTGCGAAATTCTTCCAATTAACAAACAGAGTCTTTCATGACGCCGAAATCTCTGGCCCAAGTGAAGCCTGGAGTTCTCCTCTGCCACCAAACAGACGTCGGATTCTCCCGACGTCGGGCATTCACTCTTCGCCAAGTTCTATCCCAAAGCGGACTTCTACCGGTTTATCGACGACATTCGCCTGGACGTCTATACTCCATTTTTTAGCCTCAATGTTTGTCTTTTGCTCACTTGCATTTATTTGTGAGTGATATATAATATGATATTCTACCAACGTATTTAAATATAAAAAAAATTGTTTAAAAAGTTCTTGTCATTATTAAAATCGACTTACAATTAAGAGAAGACACTATCATATCCACGTCATTAAGATGAATATTAACTATTCTATTAAAGTTATTTGAAATTCAGAAATAAGCGATAGAAATTATCATTTCATAATCAAATAAACTACAAGTAAAACAACATGATTATCGTGAAAGATATATATGATATTCTTCATGGTGGTTTAGGTGTCAATTCAGGTGTAACAAGCGATTGGGTCTAAAACCAAGTTGACCCGACTGTAAATGAGTTAAACTCGAACCCGGACCAGTATAGCTAAACGAGTCAGGATTTCCAACTCGAAACCGACCAGACTGTTATTCAGGATTTGACCTGATCCGACCCGAGAACCAGGCTTATGCCTGTCCTTCACAGCACAAATTGTTTAGAGTGTGCGAGCCTACGGGATGTAGGGCCTGGGCGAGGGTCGAATCTCACGCAGATCGGAGTGAAGGACGGCAGGACGCAAGGAGGTGGACTTGCATGGAGGAGGGGCTCGATCTCGACCTGGAAGGCTGCAAGTATATGCAAGAGGTCGAAGGCAACTCAAGCACGGCAAATAGGACGGAGGTCGCCAAAGTCGGGGCTTGCCAATCAGAGCCGATGGTGCTAGCGAACTAGAGTGGCAACACGGGCATAGGTCGTAGTTATCACGCGCGGCGTGGTTTGACAGTGGACTGGAGCTTAGGCCACAGTCATCATGCAAGGATCCAAGGTTAAGTCGGGTCAAGCTTCGGGGTCGTCAACTCGAATCCGACCCGTTTTTAGATAGTGCAGAAATCTTGAACCCGAAACTCGACACATTTCACATATAGGTGTGATCGGAACCCAAAGTTTTTTCGAGTCGGGTCGGCGGCGTAACGTCAACACTTGACCAAATAAAAAGCTTGGTTATACAATAAAGATATTATTACTTTACTATCACCTTTGATTACGGTTCATTTAGGACGGTTATTCTTATTTTTCTTAAGAAATTAATGAAGTAGATAGAAGAGAATTTCTTACTTATTTTTTCCCCATTGTCATAAATAGATTTCTTGATATTGGATGGGGCTCCAAAATTATTTCCTGGATTTGAATTTTCCATATTAAATCTGGCCCTTTATTTTTTGTTTGCTTTTCTATTTTTCTCATTTGTTTGTTTGCAATGTTTAATACCATCCCCAACACATAATATCCTAAATTATATGATAAAGTACTAAAAATTCGAATTTTGAAAAGTGCATTGAATATGAGTATGCGTATTATGAGTTTTGCAATTAAGTTTATTTACACAATAGAAGGTTGAATGAAAGCGGTGATTAAACTTCATTTTAGACAACTTTTTTACTGTTTTATCTTCAGCACTCATCATAATTTTTATTTAGTTACTATCTTTTACTGCTTTTAAAAAAATACACTAAAAAAAATATTTTCTTTACTTCAAAAATTTTCTTTCTTCATACCAGCCATTAGAAAATAATAAGATAGTTATTTCTAAACAAAGCCTAAATAATCTTTAATCTTTATGTATTATAAATTCTTAAATATAAATCATATAAGAAATCTCTTATGGAAATAACACTAAAGTGATGAAAATTATCATTGGCATAATATATACTTCGAAGATAATACATAAGCACAATACATATTGAATGTTGTTGGGGTTGTTAGGCGTTGGAATATTGGGACAGAGCATATGGAAGTTATAGGGAGAATACCTTAGAGGTAGAACTCAGTGAAAACAGGAGAAACAACTCGCCATTCATCTTTTTGCCAGATTTGCAAGGTAAAAACCTTTAATATTCCACACTATAAATTATCTCAGAAGAAATTCCTTCAGGTTCTTTAACCATTTTTAGATACTCCCTTTCATCCTTTATTTATCATGTATTCATACAAGAAACTGTGGAGAGAAGAACTCTTGATGCCTCTTACTTCCAGGTACTTATGAAGAGCCTTTTGCAAGTTCTCGTCTAAATCCCTAACAATAAATGAGAGCAGATTCATTCAGTGACTAATAAAAGGTGCGCAACAGAAAGACCATTGAAGAGCATTAAACAGAAGAATGTGTGTTCTTATTCAAGTTGATTCCTAGAAGAACAAAACATTATTATACAATAGTAATAAAATACTAGGAGAAGAGTAATCTCCAATCATTTGATTGTCATGGTTTTCTTTTGTCTCAACAAGTAAAAAAATCAACGGAAAATGTTGGTACAAGTGTTAAAGAGCTAGTTTGCAATATGTTAGAAATTTTATCAGATTACAAATCCCATCTCCCTTCTTAATCTCAGAGTACAAAGCAAACAGTGAAAAAGAATAACACTAAAAGTAAGTTAATTAGTGATATAAGATCCCCAATTTCTATATTTATTCCAAAAATTATATACGATGACATGAATCTTGGATGAAAAAAGTGAAGAATAGTATAGGTAGTCGACAGCAAGCGCTAAAACTTGTCGAATAATCATGACATAAATCTTTTAAAAAATTAAGCAGCATAATACCAAGTTAAGTGTTGCAGAGTGAGGATGCTTGGTGGCATTGAGTAGCTTTACCTTGGAGATAGGATTACGAAATGAGAATATAGGTGAAAGAGTGGAATAGCTCCTAATGGAATATAGATTAAGAGAGTCGCCTTAGATGGTTTTGGTCACGATACAATGAGAGGCCTTCCGATGACCGATTAGGAAAAATGAGATATTAGATTTGATTGTGTTAAGAAAGGTAGTGTAGACCTAAAAGACTTAGGGTTAGAAAAATCTTTAGAATGTTCTCTTCTTTATTAGATTTAAATGAGCTTGACTTTTAACAAAACACCAATGGCGAAAAGATTCATGTAACCGACGCCCATGTTAGTGTGGACAAAAGCTTTGCGTTTTTGTAAAGTTGTATAGATGAACAAGCCAGGACTAATAAATGGTACGATTTACTTACGAGAACACAGGTCCTTGATATGCTCCCTGGGTGATCAAAATGATCACTTCTTGCTTGCCATGCTTTTCTATTCAAGCTTCATCTGAATTAGAGTTTTGCAACCAATTCCAAGGATAAGCCCTGCCTTTATCTACAGGTTATATGCAATGAAATGTTGGCTGGACTTCTGCGCCCTCCTGATGATCAAACAGTTTTCATCTGTTATCATCCCTCCTCTATATCTAAATTCATGTAAATGGTGACTTTGGAATGCTCTCGTTTATTATATCTCTCTTAAGAGTAATTGTTTGGTCACCATGGCTATCAATTATTTCGAAAGGAAATTTTTCTTTTGAACAATATCTCCTGGCAATAAAAACTTCAGGAATATACAGGTTCAGTAATACCGAAATGAGGATGATGATATAAGTTCATTTAATGGGAACTCACCGTTAGGAGTAACATGGTGGTTGGTTATCTGTCTATTGCTTTAGTCCAGGGAGGAAACATACAGGGCCAGAATCAGTTTGCTTAGTATTCAAAACTATCAATATGAAAAAGTGCAATTGTTATTCTCTCTCAAGCACCATCATGCTCCTAATAAAGTACAATAGGCACAAAGGAGCTATAAGAAGAAGATGAGGTTAACGGCATTAATATTTATTTTAATCATCTTTTAGCCTCTCTCTTATTCATATAAGCAAAATTCTTTTATATGTGACAACACCTTTGTTTTACGGATTGATGAACATGAATTAAAATAAATTTTTTAAAGTGCATTTGTTTTTGTGTATCTTGGTGTTCTCTTTCATCAAGGATCTCTAAGGGTGTCATGGCAAGGCAGTAGAGATGGACTTCAAAAGAAAAAAAGATCACAACCCACAACAAAAACCACATGAAAGTCAACTTTATTTATCACGATTGCATTTTTAAGGTTGTCAAGTTTTCCCATAGCCATTTCATTTTCCTTGTATTTTCACCATTATTTATTCTATGAATCTACATAATAACTAATTATTATCAATAAGTTTATTCTCATTAAAAATACAAAAAAAATCTAAATTAACTTGTTAATTAGACTGTGCTTAAGCAAAATAAATCTGCGCAGGTCATACTTAGTGCAGTTTTTGGCTGAGCATACTTCGTTTAAAAGTGCAGAGATCTACTTGTTCATAACTACGTAAGAAAATATATATTAGGCTTATCATACATTAGATTTGTTAAAGAAAAGATATCCTTACGTATCTGAGCATATTTTAAAAATCATACTTTGCAAAAATGCATTTTGGAACATTTTTATTTTTGCATTTTCTTGTTTTTAGTTTTTGCTATCTATTTTGACGCATATCTTCTATTTATGATTTTCAAGTTTCAACAACTTGATGTATCTCCGAACTTTTCTAATTGAAATTTTGTTTTTTCACAATATCTTCTTATCAAAAACATTCAAAATGACAAAAATCCGAGAGCCACTAGAAAAATTGCTTTTGAAATTAGGAACCTTGCGCATTCTTCACCCTTAGGCAAATTATATTGTATATTTGTAACAATATAGAACCTTACTGTGATTCAAGATCTTAGTAAGCTTATAGCTTAATATATCATTGATTTGCTTTTTACGAGAATATAGGCCCAAACTATAGAAGAGGATTATCCCTATTATCATGTCCAATTTTTAACTACCTTGTAGAGAAAAAATGATCGGTTCAACGTAAAAGAAAGTTTTAAATGACCAGTTCAAACAAATCCATCCCATTGCAAACATTACAATTTGGACCTCTCCATCCGAACAACTCATCTCAAAGATCATGAGAATACCAAACTCTCCCTTAATCAAGAACATAAATTCTCACTCTTGTAGAATGTTTTCGAGGAGATTGGCCAAGAAAGTAACTTATTTACTCTGCCAAGCGTGGAGGCAAAAACTCCGCATGTGAGGTCCTGGAACATAATCAAACATGATACCTCCATTGCAATCTCTCTCGAATCCTTAACAACATTGGAGGTCAAGCACAAAGAAGAAGACAAACTCGCTTGTTGAAAAATGTGAAACTAAAACCACTAACATTCGACCTTGACTAACTGGGATGAAATCCTTCACTCTCTCAAAGAAATATTGATAGAACCCCCAAAGATCAAATGATGCTTACAATCATTGTTGGGATTAAAGTCACTAAACATGCTATTTGCTCGCATATCCTAGTTCCTTTGATATTAGATCAATAATTGAGAGTATTTCTTGTGTTTTTATTAGGAATAAAGCGGCTTGTCCATATTAGAGTAGATTGCTCGTTTTATCCACCTCAGGTGAAGGTGGAAATAATGAACCAACTTTGTATATCTTTTCTCGCCTTAACAATCATAGTTTTTTGCTTCTCTTTCAAAAAACGACAAAATGCTTATGGTAGATCTGGAACCTACCAACAAAAACGTCATTCATCATAACTTTATGGAAACTTCACAAACTTACCTAGCATTCATGAAAATCTCTAGAGAAAACAAACCTAGAGTGTTTTTGTCTTTGACTCATAACAAATTATTCTCTTAAACAAAACTCAAGATATAGGGCGAATGTTTAGTAGTGATTATCCCCAGTTTCTTAACTAAATTTCACAGAATAAGATTCTTCACTACCTAAAAAAACATAGGACAGTACGTCGTTGACAACGGTTCATTCGGCCCGGCTCACCCGACCGCCACCCTTTTTATGGCCCGACAGAACAGGTTCGCGGAACCGAAACAGATCGCGTAGCGAAACAGGAACGGGCGGAACGGACCGAGGGTTTCGTTGGGAGAGCGAGTAAAGTTTCGTTTTCCATATTTAGTAAATAATCTTCTTCGATCGTAAGATCGATCATTCCTTTCTTTCTCACAGCTTTAAAGAAGTATGATTTGGGAGACTGCATCGAGGGGAAGAACGACTCGAAGAGAAAAATAAGGGAAAATAAGGTTAGTTGACATTCTTTCGGATTTTCCTATAAAAATTCCTTTACCTACTTCAATTTAAAGTAGCAATATATTCTTGGAAGGTTTAGGAAGGGATTGAAGCGAGGAAAAAGGAATTACGGAGAGAAGGATTTTGAGAATTTGAGAAGTTCCATTGCAAACGTTGGTAAAAGTGAATTCCCTTCCAATTTCATTTTAATGATATTTAGAAATTAAATCAAAATAATAGTGATAGAAAGTTATGTTGAATTTTAGAGAATTAGAAGTGAAAGATCAGTGTAGGTCTGTTGAATCCCGCGAGATTCAACAGAAAGAGAAATGAATTCAAAGAAGAATCAAGCAGTCGAAGACCTGCAAGAGTTCAGTGCGGTACAAATTATATATAATTTTATGTTTTATTAATGATTTCTTTTTATATATTGATTAAATATTCTTATTTATTACGTTGAAGGCCGTTTATGTTACCTCTTAAGAAAGAACTATATTTACTAAGATTAAAGGTTTGGAAAAGAAAGAATTACTTTATGCAAATGCTTCGTTAATTTAATATATAAATAGAAATAATCAGTGAAAATGAGAAAAGAAAGAACAAAAAAAAAAAGTGAGACACAAAGGAAAGCGTATTGAAATAACAGATCACCCTCATGGGTACTGGCTGGACGCCGACTCGTGCACGAAAGGAAAGGACATTTCTATTGGAAAGGGGAAAAGGAAATCAATTGGAAAAGGTTGTTACCTTTGTACTTTAAGACGGTGCTCCCTGCATAAATCAAATTGGGAAGGAAATGTAAATATCTCTCTCTTCTTGG
>NW_021318876.1:1695750-1725951 GCF_001605985.2 Dendrobium catenatum
AATATTTATTAAATGGGCGCTCTCCATCTAAGAAGTTAAGCATAACTAGCTCAAGTTTTAGCTTATTAGCTCATCCAACTTGGCCTAAGAGTGATATATCGAGCTAAACTCGAGCCAGCTCCCGAGTCAGCTTGACTCACATACATTACAATATAATAGTTGATGTATTATCAGAAAATTATCATGATTGGGCACGAATCTCGAGGCAAAATCAGTTCGGAAACTTCAAAAATTAAATTCGAAAGCATATGAACTCCAATTTCAGCGAGCTTACAGTCAAACTGAGCGTCTCGGAAATACGAACCCAACGACACCAAATTCGACCCAATACGAGCCCAAATGAGTCCGAATCAAGGACCCGAAGCGCTATTGGAAGGTTCGAACCGCAATTTGAGTTACCAAACGGTCTCCGATTTTAACGAGCTTATACCGGAATCGAGCGGCTCGACGAGACGAATCCGACGAGCCCAAGATCGCCAAATTCCGACATCATTAAGGCCTTCAAATGTCCAACGAACGGTGCATGATCGTAGGATTCAATATCGATCGTTCATTCAAACCACTCCCAATTCGCCCCTGATCTCACAACTATTTACAGGCCATGTCATTCCAGAAAAACTATAAATAGAGCCCTCATTCTACACCAAAGGAACGGAAGTGAAAAGAGAGAAGAAGAGGAGAAGAAGAAGGAAAAGGGGAAAAGGTGAATCCCCTCGACCACCGCCTGAGCTATTCGGGAAACGACGGAATGCTGCCCAACTTCAGCGTGGTGCTGAAATTCTTCCCAATTAACAACAGAGTTCTCTCCTGACGCCGAAACTCTGCCCAAGTGAAGCCGGAGTTCTCCTCTGCCACCAACAGACGTCGGACTTCTACCCGACGTCGGGCATTCACTCTTCGCCAAGTTTCTATCCAACGCCGGACTTCTACCGGTTATCGGACTTCGCTGGAAGTCTATGCGAAGATGGATTTCTTTCCTTTTGTTGGAATTCAACCTGACGTCGTCCTTCTGATCTTCGTCGTCAGACAACAGTTCTTCTGACCTCCGTCGTCAGCCGACTATAATCCTCCTGACTTACGTCGCCCGCCGACTTCAGTTTTTCTGACCTCTGTCGCCCGCTGACTACGGTCCTCCTGACTTACGTCGCCCGCCAACTACGGCCCTCCTGATTTATGTCGCCCGCCGACTACGGTCTTCCTAACTTATGTTGCTCGCCGACTACGGTCCTCCTGACTTACGTCGCTCGCCGACTACAGTCCTTCCGACCTTCGTCGCCAGCCGACGGTTTGTTTAATTGTATACAAAATATTATTAATATAAAATTAGTGTAAAAACTATTATTCCCTTTTTAATGGTTCTCCATTTTTTAGCTACAATGTTTGTCTTTTGCTCACTTGCATTTATTTGTGAGTGATTTTATAATATGATATTCTACAAACGTATTTAAATAAAAAAAAATTGTTTTAAAAGTTCTGTCATTTTTAAAATCACATACAATTAAGAGAATAGCATATCATATCACGTCATAAAATGAATATAATATTCTATAAAGTTATTTGAAATCAGAAATAGGATTTTAAGAAATTATCATTTTCATAATCAAATACTACAAGTAAAACAACATATTATCGTGAAAGATATATATGATATTCTATCATGGTGTTTAGGTGTCAATTCAGGTTAACAAGTCGAGTTTGGGTCTAAACCAAGTTGACCCGACTGTAAATGGGTTAACTCGAACCCGACCAGTATAGCTAAACGAGTCAGGATTTCCAACTCGAACCCGACCAGCACATGTTATCAGGTTGACCTGATCCGACCGAGAAACCAGACTTATGCCTTCCTTCAACAGGCACAAATGTTGAGTCGTGCGAGCCTACGGGCATGTAGGGCCTGGGCGAGGTCGAATCATCACGCAGACTCGGAGTGAGACCGGCAGACCGCAAGTGAGGTGGACTGATGGAGGAGGGGCTCGAATCTCGACCTGGAAGGCTGCAAGTATGCAAGAGGTCGAAGGCAACTCAAGCAGGCAATAGGCAGGAGGTCGCCAAAGTCGGGGCTTGCAATCAGAGCCGATGGTGGCTAGGCCGACTAGAAGGTGGCAACACGGGCTAGGTCGAGTTATCACGCGGGCTAGGTTGACAGTGGACTGGGCTAGGCCAAGTCATCATGCAGGATCCAGGATAGTCGGGTCAGCTTCGGGTTGTCAGGTCAACCCGAATCCGACCCGTTTTTTAGATAGGTCAGAAATCTGAACCCGAACTCGACCCATTTCACAAATAGGTTGACTGGAACCCAAAGTTTTTCGAGTCGGGCTTCGGGGCGTGTCAACACTTGACCAAATAAAAAGCTTGTTATACAATAAAGATATTATTCTAATTATATCCCTTTGATTACGGTTTCATTTAGGACGGTTTTCTTATTGTTTCTTAAGAAAAGAGTAAGAAAGAAGAGAGATTTCTACTTATTTTTTCCCCATTGTCATAATAGATTTCTTGATATGGTATGGGGCTCCATAAAATTTTTCCTGATTTTGAATTTTTTCCATATTAAATCATGGCACCCTTTATTTTTTGTTGCTTTTCTATTTTTCTCATTTGTTTGTTGCAATGTTTAATTCCATCCCCAACACATAATCATCCTAAATTATATGGATAAAGTACTAAACATTCGAATATGAAAAGTGCATTGAAAATATGAGTATGCGTATTATGAGTTTTGCATATTAAGTTTATTTACACAATAGAAGGTTGAATGAAAGCGGTGATTAAACTTCATTTTAGACAACTTTTTTACTGTTTTATTTTTAAGATCTCAACCATAATTTTTATTTGGTTATTATCTTTTTACTGCTTTAAAAAAAATACACTAAAAAAAATATTTTCTTTACTTCAAAAATTTTCTTTCTTCATACCAGCATTAGAAAATAATAAGATAGTTATTCTAAACAAAGCCTAAATAATCTTTAATCTTTAATGTATTATAAATTTCTTAAATATAAATCATATAAGAAATCTCTTATGGAATATAACACTAAAGTGATGAAAAATTATCATTGGCATAATATATACTTCGAAGATAATCACATAAGCACAATACATATTGAATGTTGTTGGGGTTGTTAGGCGTTGGAAATATTGGGACAGAGCATATGGAAGTTATGAGGGAGAATACCTTAGAGGTAGAACTCAGTGAAAACAGGAGAAACAACTCGCCATTCATCTTTTTGCCAGATTTGCAAGGTAAAAACCTTTAATATTCCACACTATAAATTATCTCAGAAGAAATTCCTTCAGGTTCTTTAACCATTTTAGATACTCCCTTTCATCTTTATTTATCATGTATTCATACAAGAAACTGTGGAGAGAAGAACTCTTGATGCCTCTTACTTCCAGGTACTTATGAAGAGCCTTTTGCAAGTTCTCGTCTAAATCCCTAAACAATAAATGAGAGCAGATTCATTCAGTGACTAATAAAAGGTGGCGCAAACAGAAAGACCATTGAAGAGCATTAAACAGAAGAATGTGCTTCTTATTCAAGTTGATTCCTAGAAGAAACAAAACATATTATACAATAGTAATAAAATACTAGAGAAGTAATCTCCAATCATTTGATTGTCATGGTTTTCTTTTGTCTCAACAAAAGTAAAAAATCAACGGAAATGCTGTTAGAAGTGTTAAAGAGCTAGTTTGCAAATATGTTAGAAATTTTATCAGATAGACAATCCCATCCCCCTTCTACATCTCAGAGTACAAAGCAACAGTGAAAAAGAATAACACCTAAAAGTAAGTTTAATTAGTGATATAAGATCCCCCGTTTCTATATTTTATGCCAAGAAAGTTGTATAGATGACATGAATCTTGGATGAAAAAAGTGGAGGATTACGTTAGGTAGTCGACAGCCAGCGTAAAACTTGTCGAATAATCATGACATGAATCTTTTAAAAAATTAAGAAGCATAATACCAAGTTAAGTCTTGCAGAGATGAGGATGCTTAGGTGGATGAGTAGCTTTACCCTTGGAGATAGGATACGAAATGAGCATATAGGTGAAAAGGTTGGAGTAGCTCCAGTGGAAGATTAGATTAGAGAGAGTCGCCTTAGATGGTTTGGTCACATTAAATGGAGGCCTTCCGATGACCCGATTAAGAAAATTGAGATATTAGATTTGACTTGTGTTAAGAAAGGTAGATGTAGACCTAAAAAGACTTGGTTAGAAAATCTTAGAAATGATCTTTCTTTATTAGATTTAAATGAGGGTTTGACTTTTAACAGAACACAATGGCGAAAAAAAAATTCATGTAGCCGACCCCATGTAGTGGGACAAAAGCTTGCTGTTTTTGTAAAGTTGTATAGATGACATAGCAGGACTAATAAAATGGTACGATACTTACGAGAACACAGGTCCTTGATATGCTCCCTGGGTATCAAAATGATCACTTCTGCTTGCCATGCTTTCTATTTCAAGCTCATTGGAATTGAGTTTGCAACCAAATTCCAAGATAAAGCCCTGCCCTTTATCTACAGTTATATGCAATGAAATGTTTGGCTGGACTTCTGACCCCTCCTGATGATCAACATTTTCATCTTGTCTATCATCCCTCTCTATATCTAAATTCATGTAAACTGTGACTTGGATGCTCTCGTTATTATATTCTCTCTTAAGAGTAATTGTTTGGTCACCATGGCTATCAATTATTTCGAAAGGAAATTCTTTTGGAACAATAATCTCCTGCCAATAAAAATTCAAGAATATACAGGTTCAGTAATACGAAATGATGATGATGATATAAGTTCATTAATGAACTCACATTAGGAGTAACATGGTTGGTTCATCTGTCTATTGTTTATCCAGGGAGGAAACATCAGGCAGAATCAGTTTGCTTAGTATCAAAACTATCAATATGAAAAAGTGCAAATGTTATCTCTCTCAAGCACATCCATGCATCCTAATAAAGTACAATAGCACAAAAGAGTATAAGAAAGATTGAGAGTAGGCTTAAATATTTATTTTATCATCTTTTAGCCTCTCTCTTATTCATATAAGCAAGAAATCTCTTTTAATGTACAACACTTGTTTTACGGATGATGAAATGAATTAAAATAAAATTTTTAAAGTGCATTTGTTTTTGTGTATCTTGTGTTCTCTTTCATCCAAGGATCTCTAAGGGTGTCAGTGGCAAGGCAGTCAGAGATGGACTTCCAAAGAAAAAAGATCACAACCACAACAAAAACCTACATGAAGTCAACTTTATTATCAACGATTGCATTTAAGGTTTGTCAAGTTTTCACCATAGCCATTTCATTTTCCTTGTATTTCCACCATTATTTATTCTTTGAAATCTCATAATAACTAATTTATCAATAAGTTTTATTCTATTAAAAAATACAAAAAAAATCTAAATTAAACTTGTAATATACTGTGTTAAGCAAAATAAATTGCGAGTCATACTATAGTGAGTTTTGGCATAAGCATAACTCGTAAAAGTGAAGATCTACTTTTTCATAACTCGTAAGAAAATAATTTTAGCTTATCATACATTAGATTGTTAAAAAGAAAGTTGATCCTTATGTATGCTGAGCATTATTTTAAAATCATACTTTTGCAAAAATCATTTTTGAACATTTTTTATTTTTGCATTTTCTTGTTTATAGTTTTTGCTCTATCTATTTTGACCATATATTTCTATTTTGATTTTCAAGTTTCAACAACTTGGTGTATCTCCAACTTTCTAATTGAATATTTTTTTTTTCAAATATCTTTATCAAAACATTCAAAATGAGCAAAATCCGAGAGCCACTAGAAAAAAATTTGCTTTGAAATTAGGAACCTTGCAGCATTCTTCACCCTTAAGGCAAATTATAGTTGTTATTTGTAACAATATAGAAACCTTACTGTGATTCAAGATCTTAGTAAGCTTATTAGCTATATATCATGATTTCTTTTACGAGAATATAATCCCAACTATGAAGAGGATTACCCATTATATCATGTCAATTTTTTTAACTACCTTGTAGAGAAAAATGAATCGTTCAAAGTAAAAGAAGATTTAAAATGACAAAGGTTTCAAACAAAATCTCATCATTGCAAACATTCAATTTGGCCTCTCCCATCCGTAACACTCATCTCAAAGATCATGAGAATACCAAACTCTCCCTGATAAGAACAAAATTCTCCTCTTGTAGAATGTTTTGAAGGAGATTGGCCAAGAAAGTAACTTATTTACTCTGCAAGCGTGGAGGCAACAAACTCCGATGTGAGGTCCTGGAGACACTAATCAAAATGTATACCTCCATTGCAATCTCTCTCGAATCTCTACAACATTGGAGGTCAAGCACAAAGAAGAAGACAAACTCGCTTGTTGAAAATGTGAAACTAAAACACTAACATTGACCTTGATACACTTTATGAAATCTTCACTCTCTCAAGAAATATGCTAGAACCTCCAAAGATCAAATGATGTCTTACCATCATTGCTTGGGATTAAGTCCACTAAACATGCTATTTCGTCGATGATTCCTTTGATATAGATCAATAATTGAGATGATATTTCTTGTGTTCTTTATTAGGAAGAAAGCGCTTGTCCCATATTAGAGTAGATTGCTCGTTTTATCCACCTCAGTTGAAGGTGGAATAATTAACCAACTTTGTATATCTTTTTCCGCCCTTAACAATCATAGTTTTTTGTTCTCTTTCAAAAAAGACAAAATGCTTATTCGTAGATCTGGACTACCCAAAAATTTCATTTCATCTAATTATGGAACTTCACAAACTACCTCATTGATGAAATCTCTAGAGAAAACAAACCTAAGAGTGTTTTGTCTAGTGATCTAACAAATTTTATTCTTCTTAAACAAACTCAAGATATAGGGCGAATGTTTAGTAGTGATTATCCCCAGTTTCTTAACTAAACTTCAGAAATAAGATATCTTCACAGCCTTTAAAAAAACATAAGCATAACGAGCATAGCTTCTAGCGAAAAATAGTTCCTCAGCTTCCTCACTAGCATGTACATGCAACATTGAGGGAAATAGTTCCAACTTCAATTACTTCATTGAAGTACTAATGAGCATCTTTTTCTTTTTTGCCTCTTCTCTGGACATAAGTTTTAAAAATCCATAAACCCATGCTCTGGCCTTTTTTAACAATAACATGGTGGTCTACCAGGTCTAGTATCTTACTCTATTGTAGCTAGGCCTTTAGTTTTCTCCATTTTTACAATTGTCAGTTCACCGTTTTGTTTAATAGAAAGATACATGTTTCTTTGCTCAAACGTAATAGCTGTGATAATTTCAAGGACATCAACGATCGGAAAAAACTTAAATTCTATATGAAAGGCTTCAAGAAATCTTACTGCACATTTCATAAACATCATTTTTTCATTCAACCAAAATTTTAAACAGCCTTCAAAATTTTGCTATGTTTTCTTGTATAATTTTTCCATTATCATGTTTCAAATTTGCCATTATATCGACTTTTTTCATTTGTCCTAGTCTCCTAGATAAGGTAGAATTGAGCTTTTAACAGTTTTTAAAAATCTAACTATATCAAGATTGCTAGATCATAATTCATAACTTTTAAAATTGTGATCCATTATACCAAAGCATGTGAGAATAAATTTAAAAGATCAAACGCAAATATCTATTTATTAGAAAAATCATAAATCACTAAATATATTTCTAGAAGCTTGAACCAATTGCTAATTATTTCAGCTTTGATTGTTTCCCAAAAGAAAAGCAACCCCAACTTCGCTAGTACCTTAAAAGGTCTTCTTGTTCCTTCTCTCCACCTTGAAGGGATGTAGAGTTGTTGCCTCCTATTAGATGTCTCACTACCATCTAAATGGTTGGGGATTAAGCAAATGATGGTGGTGCTTGTGGTGTCAGTAAGAGCTTTAATGAAAGCCATTATTATAATCATATGATTAGTCATTTGATCTTTCAAACTGAAGAGGCCTTCAATTGTTAAAATCTCTTATCAAAATTGAGATCTCAAAATTGGTAAAATCACCAGGAGGATCCTTTTTGATCCATAATTTAATCATGAAAAATCTTCCTACAATTCATAACTACACAGATACCAAAGATGCTTAGAAATTGGGAAGTGTAAGACTTATGGAATTGGTAGCAATATAACTAAGTCAAATATTTAGACTGTATCAAGAAATTAGAGAAACCTACACAATAGAGGAGAAATAAAAGGCATCAACTTCTCTTGGGAATCATGCTAGTGGATTTTGGCCTTCCCTAAAAGGAGAAAAAAAAGGCTTAATGGGTCCTCTTGGTTGAAACTCTAAGAAGGAGAGAGAAAAAGAATGCAAAGGAATTATTTTGATTACTTCAAACTTAATTGCTATATCCTAAAGACCTCCATTTATAAGAATATAGGAATCAATCAATATCTATCCACAATTCAAAATAAATGCACCAATTTAAAAATTGTTATCATAAACATTCCATGATGCTTTCAAACTATGGATAGTCATCCCATAAAAATAGCAAATATCCTTAATAATCACAAATAAACATCACAAAACTTACAAGGTGAAGAATTCTGCGGAGTAAATTTTGGGTTGGCTTTCATTATTCTCTCTACTTTAATTTCTCTCTCATTTCTTCTTAGCACTTCTTCTTATTATAAAATTTTAAATTCTAGTTTTGTTACTAAATCCCTCATCAATTCATATTTCAAGGTTAATTCTACAGATTTGCTTAAGAGGCCTCTGAACATCTCTTTTCCCTCGTTATTAGTGTGTTGGATCTTAAATTTGCTATTGTTTCATTTCAAGTTCTTTGTTGGTTCCAAATAGGGCGCTCTACCACTTTACTTGTAAAAGTTAGACAAGTTTCGGCATGGTTAAACTCTCATATGCATGATGCATCATTTATTTAGAGCATGCAAAGTCTATGGTACCTAAGATGGAAGTTTGATGAGCTATCGAGATCCCTTATGTTGACAATTATAACAGAAACAACCACAAGACTTCATCCACTAAGTGGGGTTGGCTACATGAATCATTTTTCTTCATTGTATTCTATTAAGAGTCAAATTCTCATTTAAATAAAATAAAAAATATCATTTTTAATACTTTCTAACCAATTCATTTTAGGTCTACTTCTACATTTCTTAATATAGGCTAGATCTAATACATCCACTCACTTAACAGGTCATCGAAAGGCCGATGCTTTATGTGAACAAACCATCTAAGGTGACTCTCTCTAATCTTATCAGCAACTGGGGCTACTCTAACCTTTTCACATATATACTCATTTCGCATTCTATCTCTAAGTGTAAGCAACCTATCCAGTTGAGCATCCTCATCTCTGCAAAACTTAACTTAATTTTATTATTCTCTTTTAATGGTCAACATTCTATGTCGTAAAGCATTACAAGTCTTACTACCATTTTATAAAATTTTCTCTTAAGTTTGAGGGGTACTTTTCTATCACACAATAGGCTTGATGCATTCTTCCACTTCAACCATCCAACTTTAATTATACTAATAATAGCCTCATCTATTCCACCATCACTTTGAACAATAGACCCAATATATCTAAAGCATGCATTCTTTTTAATGACTTGATCGCTCAATATTACAATCCCACCACTAGATTTATTACTACTAAAATTACACTCCATTTATTCACTTTTAGATCTACTCAAACGAAAACCTTTAGATTTTAAGATTGACTTCCATAATTCAACTTTTCTTTCAATTCCCTCTCTAGTCATCCATAAGAAGAATATCATCAGTAAAAAGCATACACTATGGTACATTCTCTTGCAAGTGTCTAGTAAGAACATTCATGACTAAAGAAAAAAGGTATGCTTAAAGCTAATCAATGATGTATTCAAACTAAAATAGGAAAATACATGGTCAAATCACCATGTGTTTGAACACAAGTAGCAGCACCTGTATGCATATCCTTAATGACTTGAATATAAGCATTATTAACTACTTTTTTTTCTCGCATTCACGAGAGCTTCTCTTGGAACCTTATCATATGGTCTCTCAATCAATAAATATCATATGTAGATCCTCATTACTCTCTCTATACTTCTTCATCAAACCTCTTAACAAATGTATAGCTTCCATAGAAAACCTACTCGTCATGAATCAAAATTGATTTTGAGGAATATTAGCATCAAATCGTAACCTATGCTCAATTACTTTCCCATAAATTTCACTACCATGACTTATCCAATCATAAAATGTGATAGCATGATTATTAGCCATATTTATGGTGGTTGAAGGGGCTAAGTTTACTAATAATTGGGCAACGAACCATTTTGTAAAAAGAGCAACCATTTGAGCATTGTTCCACAGCCCCACATTCTCAATATATCCTTCCAATCCACTTATAGTTAAAGAACAAGAAAGTTGATGAAGATCGAAGTTTCACGGCATAAGATTTGCAACAATTAGTTATATCTATTAATTCAAAAATAAATTACATAATGCGAACAAAAGGAATATCCAATTTTGAGTTGCAAACCAGAATCTAGAAACAAAAAAGAGATTCCATCCACATACAAGCACGGAAAGAAAGCTAGCTGCTAAGATCAAGCTAAACTATAACAAAACTGACGCAACAAGTAAAAATATCATCTTAAACAGCATCAAAATGCAGTTTCGTAAAAAAGAGTTTTACACACAAACAGCAAATTAAAAACCACTTTACTGTTTCGAAGCAGAAACGGCAAAAATAAGCCGCCTCAAACGAGGCCTTAATGAACGGGGAAAAAAACAGAATTTCGAAATAAAAAATCCAACACTAAGACAAACCGCAGTGTTGAATCTCTGAAAGAACAATGAATCAAGCGGCCAACGAGAAGAGTTCGTTATGCGATCATACCCCGGGATCTTTCGGTTCCTTGACGCATTCTATCTCGGACTGGAGAACGTTCATGAGATTCTCATCATCTCCCACCTTAAAAGATGCAAATCTAGGGTATATGGAAAAAGGAGGATTCGACATGCTTTGCGTTTGCTTCCTCCGGACCAGAGAAGCCGATTGGAAAGAAGAGGCTAGAGAAGAACAACAGATAGCTACACGGCGCGAAGAATTTAAAGTTGAGCAAAACTGGAAGCGCAAGGTTTTTCGAAGGATTGAGCAGGCAACAGAGGAAGCCATTCCGCCAGCAAGGGAAGACTGTAGAATTTCGAAGAAGTTGGTATGGAAGATTTGCAAGAGGGTTTTAGCCCCCCTGCTAGTTGGTAGTCACTAGCTAAGCTATGCTTAGGGTTTAAGACGCCTTTCGGCAGCCGAGGGTTCTTAACTATTTTTTTTTTATTAAAAAAAAAAGTTAAGAAAAAAAATTTTGGTAACTGAATAATTTTGATTAAATTTTAATTAGAATGAGTACAAATTTATTAAATTTAGTTTAAAATAAATATACTTTAATAATTTTAAACTTTTTTTAGATAAATTTGATCAAAATATTTGATTCTAATTTTGTTTTCTTCACTTAATTTATTTTAGAATAGAACCACAATTTTTTAAAAATGTTAGAAATTTGTATATATTTATATAACATCTTAGAATCAAAATATATCAAAATATATCAAAATTATTATTACTAATATTAATTTATATAAAATGAAAGATTTCTTTAACATATTTATTTTGATATGTTCTAAATATTAATGTATTATATAAATAAATAAAAATAATTAGGTTTTAGATATTTAAAAATATAAGAATTTCATGATAGGCATACAAATCCCTCTAAATTTAATATAGAGCCAAATTATTTGCTAAAATAGATCATTTTTCTTGAGCTATTAATTTTTTTTTTTTTTGAAATAGTCATAGAGTTAAAATTTGGTAAATAAAATTAAAAGCTCTTATTCCCTGATTTTTTATTAGTTTAGATAAAATATAATAAAGAGCATATGATCACAACAACAACATTGATATAGTTTTAAAAATAACGTTCTTCACATTGATACAATGTAGTAAATAAGAACTACGAAAAATGACTTTCGTGATAGATGTAGGAGCTATTTGATTTAGCATTAATAGATCATTGGTATATCTTACTCAATCATTATACTTATAGGAGGGAGGCCAAAGAATAACAAGGTTGCTATCAACTTTGGCATTGACAATAAGCATCGATGTTGGCGTTGATGGCAATCCTTTATATAGGTGTCGACAATGAGTATTGACCTTAGCGGTGATGATGATGATGGATATCTACTTTATAAGTGACAACAAGCGTCAGCCTTTATGATCAGTGATAGTACATATCAACATTGGTATAAATAATGAGTATTAGGTTTAGTTTCAACTACAATAACGGGAACTAACGTTGGTGGTGATAGTGATATTGGACGTGGTGGTGAAGATGGGTGTTGATGTTGATAGCAACAAGAGGCATCAAATTTGGTGGGAATGATGGGCGTTAATGTTGGTGTTGAGGGAAGTGGAGGGCATCACACTTGGTGGCTATGGTATGCATCATCCATATCGACAATGGCATAAGTTAAAGCCTCAACATTAAGTCTATATTCAAAAAAATAGGCTATATATGTTGATAAAATTCACTGAGGGGTCTAAACATTCATATAATGAAAGCTGTTACAAATCCTTAAGGGATCAAGAGCTATCGAAAAATATAGCATTTGTGATCTCTCCTTATACGTAAGATGGTTCAAAGGCATATTAGGACTTGTAATGTAAAGATGTAGTGATTATGAATCAACATGCTTATATGACTCTCAATATTATAAAATATGTGTATGAGTCAATTAGAATTTATCAACTAATTGTAATGTTAGTAATATGAAGATATATTGCCAAATATTACAATACATCTATTTTTAGGTCTTGATGGAAAATATTTATTTTAAATATCTTTTTATATAGAAAAGTGGCTTGGAGATGAGAATTCATAAAATATTTTGATGATTCTTAGTTTTTAAAATCATTCATTGAGAGCTTGGGCATGCTGTCTAGAAAGGAATTAAAAGTACATTGCACAACAAGTGGAAAGCTGATGTTGAGAATGTGGCTAGGTTACAGTGATGAGGTGCTGACCTATTAATATTTTGTTATAAGTCCTAGAACCTTCCTTGAATTTCACTATATATTTGTTTGTGTAATAGGGTATTATTTTCTATTTTCTCTAGTAAATAGGCATAAGGATAATCATCAAAATTTATTTAAGTTTACTCTTGGGTTTTGATATTTTTTTAGGGTATAAATGGTGAAATTTATTAAATTATTCTTCTACAAATTTTGAACTCATGAAAATTCATGCTCAAATTTAAATTTTGGATAAAAATAACAAAGATATGGTTATCGTAATAGAAACTATCATAAGAAAATAATTAAAAAATAGTTAATTTTGAAGCAACCACAATATATTTATTTTATTTTGAATGCTATACAATTGCAATGAAATTGAAGACAATTATATGATATAGTAAGCTAGTACAAATTCACCTACAAACGAAACCTTAATCTGATATAATCAAATGCAAAAAAAAAAAAAAACTAGAATAGAAGAGGAAGGAGATAAATATTATACATTGAATGCAATTACATAATTACATTGATAATTCTTAAATTAATTACTAATGAATAATAATAAACATATAACTATTATTAAGCAAAAGCATAATTATAAGAATGTGATATGGGTGCATGGAAAATTCTTCGCCTTCTACTCCACTCATAAAAAATGAATATGCCTCTCGCTCCCCGACACTTCGACGCATTGCTAGGGCTTTTCCCTAGCTTTGTCTTATGTGTGCTTCTTGGGTTATCTGTTGCTTTCTCCGGTAGGGAAGTCTCACTCTCCTTTCTTCTTTCTGGTTTGGCTTCCTTCTCTCTTCCACCTTTGGTCGTTCTCGACCGGTATGCTGGTTAAACGAGTATGTGACTCTGGTTTTCTGAATGGTTCTTTTAAATTATGGCCTTTTGTTGATGCCCTTTCTGGTTCTCCTTCTTCTGGTTCTTTCTTTGAGCTTCGGCATTGTACATATCATGGTTTGCCTTCTTTGTGGATCTCAGAGCAAGAAATTTTGGCTTTTGCGGTTCCATTTCAAAATTCTTTGTCGGTTTCTTTCCTTCGCACCGACCTTCTTTGGATGCAATTCGTAGATTTTTCTTCATTATGAAGTTAAATGCTAATTTCTCTGTTACAGTTCTTGATCAGTCGCACGTTTTGATTAAGTTTTCTAATGATCTTGATTATAGTAGGGTTTTTTGTCATAGATCCTATTTCGTGAACATTTGTTTCATGAAGCTCACTAAATCGCCGCCCTCACTGAACATTGGCATTGAATCTTTGGTTATTCCTATTTGGGTATCTTTCCCTAATCTACGACCCCATCTATTTTCCCCTCGAATCCTTCATGCTTTGGGTTCTATGTTTGGTCGGCCCTTGAAAGTCGATAGTGCAATGTATGTTGGTTTTATGTCTTCTCTTGCACGGGTTTTAGTAGATCTAGCATCACAAAAAAAATTTCTAAAAAAATGTGGCTAGGGCCTAAAAATGCCGGGTATGTTCAATTGGTTTAGATGGAGGATTTTCCTTCATTCAGTGTTTCATGTAAGTGTCTGGGTCATCTTAAGGGTGAATGTAACAACCATTCTTCTACCCCACTGCTTGTTCCGAAATATAATGCTAAACCGGTTTTAACTGATGGAATGCTAACGATTTTACAAATGTGGTTTTGTCTTCGGTTGGTGTTAATGAGCTTGGTGTTAGTGTGGCTGGAACTGACATTCAACTGAATGTTGAAGGGAAGGAAATTGCGGTTACTAACTGTAGTGATGGTTTTGGTGGTCCTAAGGAGGGTATTTGTAATAATATGGGTAAGGATTCTTTTGTTCATAGGGAGGGTGCCATGAGCCCTACCCCTTGCTTGATTAACCATGTATATAGATTTGAATATATTTCATTAATCAACATAAAAATGCCTTGAATTACCACTCCATAAAACGGTCAAAATAAGCTTTCTTATCCTTTTATAATCTTTTTGAATTATGTGACCATAAACCCATCAACTTCATCAAATTGCAACAATCATTCTAATTACAAGCACACAAAAATCAAGTCATTAAAACCTTCAAATGGTCTAGAGAAATTCAAAATCATGCTTCAAAATGCTTGATTTAAATCCACTTAAGCTTGCATTTGAGTGTTCTTAGTATTGTTTGATTTGTACATCAAGACAATGTCTCAAATATAAATTTCTAAAAAATAAAGTCCAAATGATCACTCAATCAATTCCAAAATTTTTTTATCAAAATACTTATCCTTTAATATTTGAAAATTGTACAAAAAATTCAAGCATGTTACTACCTTATGTTTTGAAGGACAATAACTTCTTACGCTTGACGCATGATAAAGCCAAATGAACTTTTTCAATCGAATCCTAAAAATATGGTTAACATAAACTTGAATTTGAGTAAGTTAGACCTAACTCAAACTCAAATTTTGTGTTTGATCTAACTCAAATTTAACTTGAAATCGAGAAATCAATTCCACAAAAACTCAAAAATTAATTCAAATTGACAAAAAAATTATTAACACATAATATGTATGATATTTATTTTACTCAAAGTTCAATTAGAACCAACTCAAAATAATTATAATTTAAATGATACAAAACTAATACATTAAAATAAAAAAATAAAAACCTACAAACTAATGTAGAAATTATATATATTATAAATTTAAATTAATTTGAACCATATTTTATCTAGCTACTTTTAACCTAAAATTAGATGATTTACAAGCAACCTCAAAAATGACGATCGATTTGATTAAATTTGAAAGGAATTTCAATTCTTAACCAAAAAAACATTAAGACTTCGTTTGTGACTGTTTTCTTAGTATTAGAAAGCTGCTTTAAAAAGTAATAAAAAATGATTCCAAACGAAGGCTTCGTTCGTGATGATTTTCTTACTGCTTCTTAAAACAGTTTTCTAATTAAAAAATTTTAATTTTTATGTTTGAAAGCTGCTTTAATAAGCAATAAAAAAGCCGTCCCAAATACAGACGAACCCTAAATTTGAAAGGACAACACAATGCAATGAATTTAAAGAGAGTTGCTTATGGGTCATTTGAAGTTAATCAAGGGGTGAATAGAGGGAGGGTGCACAGTGCAAGTATGCTTTTACAACAAACTAACAAAGATGTATATACAACAAAGATCATGCAGTTATCTTGATGCTTCAACTAAACATATCCATAACAAATAGCACTTACATAATAAAAATTTATCATCAAACAAACAAAAAAATAATAATAATAATTTCACCAACCATTCTCCAATTTTACAGAACTGTAAGACACAACTTATTGTATTAGATTTGCCTACTTTGAGGTCTAATTATTATCTTGAATACAAAGCCAACTTGCTTCAATATGACATCATAAAAATAATCTAAGCTCCAAATCGAATGAGCTAATTCTCTCATAAAGTGGTGAAGCTTTCAGCATAATATTCCATGAATGGTGTAATGTGTCAAGAGACCAACCACATGAAATATGTTGACCATAAGGTGAGTGCAACAGAAGCCAAAGCATATGTCCAAAGGAAAAGCACTGAGCACTCGCTTTCACCAGCACCAAACAATTGAGTGATAGTACCTGCCATTAATACAAATAAGCGCATCTTACTTCAATTCATAAAGCTACTTTGACAATGAAGGCTTCGTTTGGAACGATTTTCTTTCTGCTTCTTAAAGCAGCTTTTTAGTATAAATTTTTTAATTTTTATAATAAAAAACTGCTTTATGAAGCGGTAAGAAAGCCATCCCAAACGAAGCCGAAGTTTCTTTCTTAAATTTTTTTACTTTGAAAACCATTATGTAAAATAAAATTTTGAAATTTTGAACAGAAAATTATCAGCCGTCACTATGGAAAGAAGAAGCCAAACCAAGCAAGTCCTTAGTACTTCCCGAAAGAATCAAAGATCACAAGTTCAGGAAAGTCTTTCAGAATCACCTATGTTCATAGCAGGAGGGAGAGCATATTGCACCAGCAGAACAAACTGATATAAAGGATCAGCGTGCACAAGGCCAAGAAGAACTGCTCCCTTGACTATGGCTATGCCCACCAATGGCAGTAGCAAATAGCGAACAACTATAACTCCAATAATAACTGAAGCTCTAATGCTGGAGCCTCGTAATCCTGATGAATCAAGTGTCAATATGCAATTATTTTAATGTTAAAAACCTTTTTTTTTTCAGTTTAAATGTACTTTTTTCTAAGGGGTGGCATTACCTTGGAGAAGATTTCCTCCCAAAATCAATGTCAAACTTGGAATTGCTCCATCACTGCATTGCAGGAGATAAAAACATCAGGAATGGGCACAACTCTTCTTCATGACTTTAATGACACTAACAATTCAACAATTACCCATAATCTCTAGAACATAATGGTGGAAAGCTTTCCCATGCTCTCAAGCTAAGCATATGCGGTGATGAAGGTTTCATTTGGGACAACTTTCTTATTGCTTCTTAAAGCAGCTTCTTAATACAAAAATTAAAATTATTGTTAGGAAGCTGCTTTAAAAAGCAGAAAGAAAGCCGTCCCAAACGAAACCGAAATTCCAATAGTTAATAGTCATCATGAAAAGCATACCTTATTAAAGAAGCAGAGTCTTGAATCACGTGAAGAGGAGCACCTTCAACAATCAAAGTTTTTCTAATTGGAGCGATCACACCTACTGTAAACCCAATAATCTACAAAACCAAAATAAAGTAGGGATATAACTTTTGGCTAACTTAAAAGACTAGTTATTGATTACAGCAACTGTAAGAAACATTGATCATAACAAAATAGGAGTGCGTGTTAAAGCTTAATTTAGAGTTACAAAAATCTATCATGGACTCCTTCCATACTGTGTGCATAGATTGCATGATACCTACATCTATTGTTTACTGATCTTCTCATTCTATCGAATATAATAATTTGCATATAAAATTTTAAGGGTTGGATGAGGTTTTTCCAATAGATCAAATTATAACATTAATATTTAATAGTACTTCAAAAGAAATATTAATAAAAGATTGGGCTAGATTTAGTCAAACTTGACAAAGATATTAATTCTTAGTACTAGAAATATGAGAATACTGAGTAAGCAGCAGTGATTAAGCGGTCACTAAACAATATAAGAAACAATGTCATACCACTCCAATTGTTGATGGTGACAACAAATTTCTAAAGTTGATCGCAGATTTCTTGTTTTGTAAGAGAGACACCTGCAAGGAAAATTATAAGGCATAAGCATGTAATATATTGTGGCCAGCTTACATTCAAAATTAATAACAAGCAGCTCTTGCCCCATGCAGCAATGAATATAATTTTAAAAACATCAAAAAGTTCCTAGGAGAATTGTGATAATCATCATAGAAGATCATTTCTTTTGAGGTTCAGTATTTGAGGGGGAAGCAATGCAGTAGATAACTTTACCAGGAGACAACCATCTTATATGACCATAAAAAACAAAATCAGTTTGAGTTGTAAAGCCTAAATTGAAAAAAATGAGAAAACAACCTTCTTTTTTGTAGAATATCCGGCAGATAAAGGTTTGGTTATTTCACAATCATCTTTACAAGTAACAAGAGCTGAGGAAGTTTCTATATCTTTTACATTTGTACAATTCCCTGGAATTAACTTTGTACAGTCCACAGTAGATTCTAATTTAGGAACTTGATCAATAGAATTTTGTTTTTCTTCTATTCGTCTGGATGATATTCGCACGATGTTGTACACATAAGACCACAAGAAAACCGCGCCAATCTGAAATATTTCATTAAAAGTAAACTTTCAGACATACATGAAAACAATTAAATTCGTGCAAATGTTAAAAAAAAGGATATATACAAGAGCATAAATGCAGAGTTTGGTCAACTATATAACTCATTAGAGATATATGAGAAAGCGAAGAACTTACAGCCATGGAGAGAGAAGCATAAGCTATTCCATATTTGCTACAAACATCGGGAGCGCCAAATGGACTGCCTTTCTCTTTGCAAGTGGCAGGGACTGTAATGAGAAGCATATTGCCTAAATTTCCTGTCAAACCATATGACATATGGAAGAGTATTAACCAAATTCTATCATGATGATCACTATAATCTCTAAAATTCAGAATTCGATGGCGTTGCTGAAGTTGCAGCTCATGTAGCATTCAATAATAATGGAGGATTCACATTACCAACAAAAATAGTCTAGATAAAATTAATGACAATAATATTGGAGCATAATTGTACCATTTCACAAATTATTAATAAAAAAAAAACATTTTAATTATAGATTTTAAGGCAAAATTATCAAAAGAAACTTCTCCATAGGAGGCGCCTTGAATTAAAATAGAAGAAGAAATTGATGAAGCACCCCATCAATATGATTAAAAGCTCAGGTATGTATCAAGATATTAGTAGTAGCTCAGTGAAACTGAATATTTACCAGCAGCACAACAGCCCAAAATGAGGCCTCTGAGTTGATGAGGAGCTTTTGTGATTTGAATAAGCACCCATCCGAAAGCAGAACCAATAAGGAAGGTTAGAAGAATATTTATTGGCATAAACCATCTGCAGGATAACAAGTTCCAATTATTTTTCTCAATAAGATTTGATAAAAGAAAATGATCCAAATGACAATCAGTTGAATGTGGACTGGTGGAAATGTATGTTCGTAAATATCAAGTTCTATGATAGAAACTAAACGAATTAGAAAGCCCAACTTCAAAGAATGAAACTTACAATAGAACTACGCTCTCCAATGTGATTGTTCTAGATAAATTGGTTGCCACAAGAGCTGGATTAAATACATAAAATACAACCTGTTAATGAAAGGATTTTGATATTAGCTTTTTTAATATTCGATGAAACTATTGCTTGAATTAAACAACTAAACAAGAAATAGAAATGAACGAGAAAAGGAAAAGGACCCTAACTAAGGCAAGACAAATAGGAAAATATCATATTTGATAGCTGATTTTTTAAGGAAATCCCTAATTATCCATCTCTTCAAGCAGCCAATATATGATATGGAAAAACAAGTTCGACATCTTACATTATTCAAATGCTTCCTTGCTTCTTTGTCAAGAACACCAATGTAATCAGTCGCAATAAATGCTCCAACACCGGTCACAATGAGCACTTTTAGAACTGGCACTGATGCAGCAATAAAGAGTTGAAAGATACCCATTTTGTTAAGCACACTTTTACCCTCTCCAATGCTGTGAATTAAAAACAAATATCAACCTGTTGCTATACAAGATCATTGAACTTTAAAGGAACTGAGAACCTAAGAAAATCCAGCACAATGTGATCTTGAAAGAATTTGAAATAGCAACAAAATAGCAAAAATGCAAATCAACCTTCAAGGAAAGCTAATGAGAATATAAAAATCAAATTTGAATTTATGCACTAGGAATTAACCAGTATTTAAAAAAGTGTCTTGCATGAAAGAATGCTCTTGCATGAACATGAAAGTGCTTGTAGCAAGAAGCCTAAGCTTCGTAATGTGAAGGATATGCTTCATGATGCGTTTTAAAGTATGCAAAGCTTAAAACGGCAGTTATGTTTTTTTTTATTTACAATTCTGATATCTTAATCAAACCTTTTTATGATATTCTGAAGGAAGGGAAGGGTAATTAAGTAGCCAAAAAGAAAAAAAAAACCTTAATGTTTATAGTAGCTTATTTTTTCAAGATGAGCAAAATTTTAATTAATTAGATGACAACAACAACAATAATAATAATAATAATAATAAAGTTTTTTATAAAATTTAACCACATAATGCTATCAAATTTATAAGATGAATTTTTTATTCATTTATTCGCGATGTTCGGAATTTCAGATGGATGGACAAACAACGCGAGATGGGTCATATTAGGGCAAAAAATTTTTTAAGGGGGGGGGGCAGCATTCCAAATTTATCCCTCTTATACATTAATTTTTTTTAGGGTGGGAAAACACATGTGAGGGGATCCGCCCATGGATTCAAGACAGAAAAACTTTCAGCAAAATATATATCCTTACTTGCACTCGTTCCTATATTGCATGAAATCTCATCATCATTGTGGATCCTTTGATTGAGAATTGATTATGCCTCATATGAGGACGGGAGAAAACCTTAGAGATTTTAACTTTAATAAGGAATTTTTTTCTAACTTGAGGCTGGGTTAAGAGTTTCCTAAAAGTTATATTTGTTATATTATACATATCCACCTTACCTAACCCCTTTATGTATCCCACACCAAAGCATGTGTATTTAAGGCAGAGCAAGGAGGAATTAGAGTATTGTTGCAAACAAGAATTAGACCTATCGAGCACTGTAGCGTAGCCAATGTATTGTGGCAATTATTGTAGCAACTAGCAACTAGCAACTGCAAAAAATATAAGTTTTTTTATCGCTGCTATATGTGGTAAGATGAGAGGTAGACACCAATTTTCTTCCTCAAAGAGAAGAAAGAGAAGAAATAGGAATTGGCTGTTGCCATAAGGAAATTCTGTCATTGACCACAGATGAATTTATCTTCTTATCATATGTAACAACTCAAAAGTTTAAAATGAATTTGATTGAAAAACATGAAAATCTAATCCACCAGGCAGTGCAACGGTGCTTAGAGTGCAGTGGCACAAAGAAAGCGCTGTTGAAATGTTGAGCTCTCTGTTATACAGTAACTCTGAGAGTGACATACATCACTGCAGCGCCGAATTCAAAATGCTGCAGTGATGGGCACTGAAAAATATTTTTTAATATAAAGTTCTTCACTCGGCCATTCCTCCCCATTCCATCCAGCAACTTAACTTGCCAGGTAAGGAACGGAAGAGAGCAGGAGAGGAAGAGGGGAGGAGGAGCAGAGAGAGAAAGAGAGAGAGGAGAGAAGAGACCGTTCGGGTCATTTTCGTATGTCGATTATGTTCTGAGATTTCTTCTAATTGTGATAAAAAATTTTGACCTAAAAAGACTTGGTTAGAAAATATTAGGAATGAAATTTATTTATTAGATTTAAATGAAAATTTGACTTTTAATAGGACACAATGGAGAAAAAGAATTCATGTAGTCGACCCCACGTAGTGGGATAAAGGCTTGATGTTGATGTTGTTGTTGTTGTGATAAAAACTTGAATCTTATCTTTGTTTTTAGTGATTTTATGCTTAATTAATTTAATCTATCCCAAATTGATAAAAAAATTTCTCATTATTTATAACACTTTCACTATGTAACATTTTGTATATGATAGATATGATTCTTATGAGTATTTTTATTATAATATTATTGAATTTCACTAGATAAATTGATAGTTATGATTTCTAAAGTAAATGAACACTGTATAGATTTTCTTACGTTTCATTAATTAATTGCATTTCATACATGATATTGAATTTGCATAAAAAATGATTTGACTAATATTTAATAAATATGGCATTGCAAGAAAGGATGGCTAGTTGTAAAATAATTTGTTGATTGGAGCAAGATAACCTATATAAGAGAGTGGTACGTCGAGCTTTTCTTTAAATTATGAGTTGTAGTGCAATCCTAATACAAGATATAAGATACAAGATACAATATAGAGAGATATAAGAAGACAACATACGCCGACGGGCAGGAGTGACGAATCTCACAAGATATTATCTTTTTGGGCTTCATAAGGTCATTATGTGAATTTTATAGATTTCAAATCATGGAAGGGGTCATGACCAGTGGAGTGAGGCTGCAAGAATTTTCAAATTTTTCTTTTGATTTCTGTATTTTGCTTTATTCATTTGTAGTCAGGAACTTGTTAAAATAGATTGATATTGTTGAAATCTCCTGGTTATTATAAATTTCATTTTGAAGGAATGAATATAGTAAGATTTTGATATATATGATTTATAGATTTGCTTTCACTGGATTGATCTAAATTGATGATTTTACAAAAGCTCTAGTAGATTAAAAAAGAGATAAAATATACAATTCTTTTAATTTAGGTTCTCTGACATCATATCATAACCCTGGTCTTCATTATCACAACAAGTGCCTTTATAAATTTTCATCAGCTGGATAAATATTGGTAAATCTAACTATCACATGACTGTGTGAAGATAAACTCTCTATAAAATGTTTTGAACTCTGGATGTATGGTTGTTTGAAGTCGAATCACATAAATCTTAGTATTATTATTTTGTGTATAATATCTTTTATAAAAAATTCTGGTTCACTATATTCATGTCTAAGATGGACACTCTCACAATTCAAATTAGGCATGCTCTCTTTCCCTAACAATTGATATTATAGTGAAAGTTGCAAGAACAATTGCCATAAACTTAGATTTTGAAGAGTTACAAGTTTTCAAGAGTATAGCCTTTAGAAAACCAAGATGCATGGAGTTTCTAACCAACAAGATCTGGTGAAAGTACTCATGAACCATTCAAAGATCCCCGAAACAATGAGTGCAGAAGACAAAACAAAGTTGGATGAAAGGATTGTTTAACGATTTATTTATATTTGGTGGATTAGATTTTCATGGAGGTCTTGTATAAAACAATTGTCGAGGGTGGGTTAAAGAGAAAGATCAAGATACTAATAATACTTGAAATAGTTATTTTACTCTGCCAAGATGATAGCATCAACAAACAGCCAAGAAATATTCTCAAACTAAAGCCACAAAAATGAATTTCCAAACACATCAAAACATTTTCAATTTAACAAAATGATAGTGCATCCTCACCCAAAAAAAAAAGTAAGCGAGGAATGTGCTAGATGATTGCATGCTTTCCTTCGCATAATCTTAACAAAGTTCAAAATCTTCAAAAAAAAAAAGTAAAATGCAAATAAACCTTTCTTCAGTGTTCTTCTTCCAGTGTTCCGAAGTCACAGCTGGAGTCAGAAGGTCAATAGAAATCACACCAAGCAAGAAGAAGATTGTCAAGCATCATCAAAAGTAAAACTTGGAGGCTGAAGAAAGAAGTAGAAGTTTTTGCTCACAAAAACCAATAACAGCTTTCTCTATCTACCCACCTCTATTTCCAGAAAATATACAACTTTTCCTCTACCCAGTAACATGTAAAAATTGCTCTTTTTTTTTAATATTTATACATATATTTCTTACTTAATTCTACCGCAACAACGTCGATTGAAAAAGGTAAAGGAAGACCGTAGAAATGTGTTCAAACCTCCTACCCTTGCACAGTCATTAAACAAATACCAAGAATGAGAAGGAGGTTACCGAAATATTTTACTAATGGGAAGCTTCTGCCATGAAGTTCCCGTTTCTCAAGGCGAACCCTCTACAGCGGCACAGAAGGAATGGGCATTTACCCTTTTTTATTCGTCCGCTGAACCATTCTAAGTTTCTAACCGGGTTTATAGGATCTTAGTTCTGAATGGAATGGACGACTCTTCGTTAAAAAAACAGGGCATTTACGCAGCTGATTGTGATCTGTCAGGCAGATGAGTAATTATTACTTCCGTACAAAAAAATGAAAATTCGGATATATATCGAGTAATACTGAGTTTTAGGTGACGTGGCGCGTGATTATTAATTTCTGGACGCGTCAGGTGACCTGACTTAATAATTGCTCGTCCGGAGAGGATCAATAGAATGCGTCATATTAGCGGCAAATTTTACTTGCATTGTTCGGATTCATCCGGAGGCGAATTCAGATGTGCCACGTAGAGGTGCAACCGAGTCAAGCCGGCTCGAGCTCGACTCGATAACAGGCTCGACGAGCCGAGCTTATCGAGCTCGCGAGTCGAGCTCGAACACGGTTTCGAGCTCGATAGCTTATCGAGTCAAGCTCGAACAGGGCTCAGATTCGGCACGACGAGCAGCTCGATTGGGCAACGTGAACGAGCTTGGGACGACGACGACACAGATGTGCTCGGGAGTCGGGATGACGACGGACATGTTTCGGACGACGGATCTCGACGGCAGAGCCTCGGGACGATGTCGAACAAGCTCAGGCGGATGGATCTCGACGGCACTCGGGACGACGACGAACGAGCTCAGGCGAACGTATCTCCACTGCGAAGCTCGGGATGATGACAATTGGCGGAGCTCGGAACGACGGCGAGCTCGAGCGGATGTGTCTCGACGGCGAAGCTCGGGCGGACGGATCTGGTCGGCAACAGACCTCGGGACGAAAGCAGATCCGACGAAGACGGGGTTCGGCACGACAGCGAACACGATGACATTTTTAGCTCGAATTGAGCTTGACGAGCCGCTCGACATGGGATGAGTCGAGCTCGAGCTCAGTTTTTGAGCTCGACTCGAGTTCGAGCTCAGTTTCTGGAAGTCGAGCTCGACTCGAACAACCCCTGGCTCGAGCTCAACTCGACTCATTTGCACCCCTAGTGCCACGTCACCCCGACTCCGGTGCATCCGGGTGACATGGAGGGTCCGGATTCGCCTCCGGACGGTCCGGACACCACACGTAATAATTTATCGGTGTCGAGCAGTATCGAGCTTCGGTATCGAACAAAGGAGTGACATGACATATTCTGATTGGTCTCCGAATGACGTTTGACATATACACGGAATAATTAATCAATCGGGAGAGGTTTTTATTATTATTATTATTTTTTAAATAGTCCAGAGAGGTCTTGGTTGTTCTTTTTTTTTTAGGTCTTGGGTTTGAAATTTTTAAGTTGTGTTGTGAAATTATCTTAATTTGTAAAAATAATAATAATAATAAGTTGAGCATGATTTTTTATTTTTTAACTACTTTTAGTTTTGATGTTTGCACGAGAAATTATTAAGTACGGTCATCGAATATCGTTTAGAGTCAAATCAAGACGCGCGACATAACCATTTTGTTGTGTACCGGTGTTATGTACAGAATGACGTGACGCATTCTAATTCGCTTCTAGATGGTCTGACCGCACCTAATAATTGCTCTCTCTACAGGCATATATTTATATGACATGATATTTAAAATTGAAGAATTATCCTCATTTTTTTATTTCTCAAAATAATACACGTGAAAATTTCACTCGAATAAAAACATCTCGGCTCCAAAACTTAAATTATTTTCTTAAGGTCACTTCAACTAAAATTGATTCGAATAACATTCGAATAAAGTACGAATACAATTTGATTAGAATTTACACCAACAGCATATTAGGTAAAAAAAAAGATATTTTTATAAAGAGGAGCATGATTTAGATTTCAATTATTTTAATGAGCATGCAAAAGAAAAAATTAAAAAAGGAACGAATACGGTGCTTTAAATTCTGATTTCTATTCAAACCTAAATTTCATTATTAAAGAATATTAAAGAAAAGAGATGTATAGAATATTAACGAATTAAAAATAACTTAAAGAATATTAAAGGAAAGAATTTTATAAGGTTATTTTGGCAAAAAATAAATTAAAGAATATTAAAGAAAAGAAAATTTTAAGGGTATTTTGACAAAAAATAAATTAAAGAATATATTTTTTTTAAATAAAACACAGATCTATTAATCAAAATAAAAAAGCGGTTACAACAGCAAAAGGAAAGAAATAAAAACCAAAAAAAGACAGCCTCTCAAAACAAAAAACCCCGGGAACAAGCAACAAGAAATCCAAAAAACCCCGGGGGCTAAGTAGTCGACCGAGGCTACAAGCAACTTCGAAACCGCACAAGGACCATCCAATAGAGGTTGCCACAAGTAGGCGACGAAGAAACGAGCCCCGGCCACATCATTGCCCTGCAACCAACATTCGAACCGAAAAACAATCCGATCAACTGTAAATACCGAATCATCTTCTTCGACCACCTCTTCCCCAAAATTTACCACGGCAATTACCAGAAATAGGTCTATCACGAACCATTTTAAAATCATTTCCAGGATCAGAATAAGAATCAGAATCAGAATCACACTCCGACAAATTGTGCAAACAATCACCATGTGATCTAACATCCACACCAGTCGTACCACCCACCTGAAGCATTAACGAATGGGAAGCAATTTCATTCACGGCAACTTCCACCAACTTATGAGAAACAACCAAATTTCCTTCATCAACCGGACGCTCAGAAAGAACAGAAACCCGAATCGGATCAACGTGCTCAACTAGCACAGGGCTAGACAAAACACAACAATTATCAATCAAAACACCAGCCTGCACAACCTCACCACACATCAACTGAGTCGAAGTCATCGGAACCAACCCAGAATCCACCACATGATTTACAGAAGAGGTTACAATATCAGTTTCTATTAGATTAGTAGAAATTAACGAAGGATTATCCGGCAAACCCTCCAAACAAGCACTCTCCAAACCAGAGGGTAAGAAAGGCATACCATTAGGAGAAAAGTCCTTATAAACCATTTCAGAAATAGCAACGCAAACATTAGGAATGACCGTTTCATCCCTAGCTAAAACAGAGTTCATCAAATTAGGCACAATCAATTCATCTTGAATCCCAACATTCGATTCCAGAATAACCGGGAGACAGTTTTAGCATTATGTTCTACAGTTTTGGTTAAAACAGACGAATCTAAAGCAGCATTTTTAGAACGACATTCACCCACTGCATGGCCGAAGCAATGACATTCACCACAAAAAACAGGAAATTCCTCCATTACAACATTTTGCACATATCCAAGCTTTTCAGAACCCAACCAAATACGATTAGGATAGGACTTAGTTGATTATCACATTCAACTAAAACCCTAGCTACAGACGGTCTAGAACCCAAAGACGTAGCCGAATCAATTTTAAGAGGCTTACCAAAAATGGAAGCCAATCCATTGTAGAATTTTAGGAGGGAAAAGATCTGCGCTAAAGAGGGAAAGATACCCAGAGTGGATTTCAGAAGATTCAACCCCTATTCAACGAAGGAGACCATTTCGTAATTTTCATAAAGCAATTGAAAACCAGGTAGGATCTATGACAGAGACACGGCAATAATCCAGGTCTTGTTCTAATTTGATAAGCACATGAGACGAACCAGCAAAGTAACCGAAAACATCACAATTAAGCTTAAGATTAAAGAAAAAATTTTCTAATCGAGTCAAGAGATGGCCGTTTCGTAGGAAAGAATCCAACTAGGCAAATTGAGAAAGGAACAGCCAAAGCCAAGATTTTTCATCCGAAATCCACAGAGAAGGCATCATACCGCGAATTAAAAGACGACACCTTAATTTTAGGGAAATCATTACAAGAGGAAGATCCGAAAGAGCTTGAAGAAAAGAACGAGAAGAATTCGAAACCCTAAAAATCCCGATTAACCCAATTTTGGGGCCATCCGGCGCGCGCCCCCGAACGAAAAACACCCACAAAATCTCAGAGAAGAAACAAAAAACCATAAGAAAGTAAACTTCCCTGGAGACAAGCTTTAAACCCCCACCGGAGACCGGAGAGCGGCACGCCGCCGCGAGGGTGAAAAACCTAGCAGAGCAAAAAAAGGGGAAAAAGTGTGGGAACCCAAGTTTTGTAAATTAAAGAGAAAAGATATTAATATATATAATATATTAAAAAATGCAAATAACTATATAATAAAAACAACAAATACTCTCCTAAAATGTATATATATTTAATTTTAAAAATTAAAAAATAATTTAATTTCTGCTTACACATACTTAGTGTTTCATATAAACTCCATTTTAAAAAAATAATAAATTATATTTGAATAAAATATATTCAATTTTTATGAGATATTTAGTGTTATATCAATCATAACCATCATTTGTAATATATTTTAAATTAATTTTTTTATTTATGATGTACAAATTAAATTTAAAAATAAATATATATTTATAATAACGATAACTATATAACTATTATATATATTTTATATGCTCAATAAACATATAAATAATGTCAAAGATAAATAAAATTGAGCAAGACTAAATTAAAATAGTGTGCATAATATTCATAATCCCTCCTACTAGGTGGGCTAGGTAGTAGTGTACTTTCTATTCTCTTACACTATAGAGAGAAAGCCTTCAACAGTTTTACTGTATTCTATAATAAGATTCTCTTGGTTATTTTCGTAACTACTTGTTTCGTCTCATTTTAGCTTATTGCTTATTTTTTAATTATAACTATTATATTTTATTTATTATTTAAGAAACCGGAACAAGAAAATACAAGATTTCATAAAATGTCATCGAAAATTTATGAAATTTTAAATCCATAAAATTACATTATATTATATTTCTTAAAATATTTTAAAATAAACTAAAATAAAATATTTCATTTTTAATGTTTATATTTGATATATCATCAAAAAATTAAATCGAAGACCATCTAAACTTTGATTTTAGCAAATTTATAGTCTAACTGAACGTCTCGAAAATACGAACCCAACGACACCAAATTCGACTCAATCCGAGCCAAAATGAGTCCAAATCAAACACTCGTAGTGCATTTGGATCGTTCAAACCATAATTTAGATTACCAAACGGTTTCTGAATGTGACATGCTTATGGTCTAATTGAGCGGCTCGATAAGTCGAATCCAACGAAGCCCTAGATAGCGAAATTCTAATATCATTAAGACATTCAAATGAATTTATTAGAATTTCATGTTTAGTAGAATTAAAATGTTTATAGTTAATCGGAATTTCAAGATCCATATTAGCTCTTTTTTAATTTTTTTTTTCTAAACTATTCTTTAAACTAATTAAAATTTAAAGCACGTTCCTTTTTATAAAATGCCCATAAAAAATTAGATAAATATTCAACATTACTCGAATTCTAATCAAACATTAATTATTCATAATCAATAATTTTTTTCAGAAATGGTTCGAAAAAAAATTGAATAAGACATTGTAAAATAATAAAATTGCAAGTTCAAATAAGATACGTTCAATATTTTTCATAACCAACAAATGAAGAGAGTAATCAGATAATACATTATTCAGAGTAAATTCCTTAAAAAATAGGTTGAATAATAATCAAACAAAGTTGAAGTAGGCTAATATAATAGAGAATGATGCGGCACACATAACACAAAAGTTCAACTACAAAAAAAAGTAAGCTATCGTTGCAAATACATGAAAATAACAAACATTACATCATTATAAAATGGTAATCTTAGTAATTTGCATCAACATCATTTGCATGTAAAATTTTTTGTTGAAATATTCTTGGAAGTAATGTTGATACTGCACATAGGGGTGTCAATATTTGGCACGACATGAAAATCCGACCCGGAAAATCCGGGTTGGAAACGGGTCGGGTCCGGGTTCGCAGATTCGACCCGTTTGAAAAAACGGGTCGGGTTCGGGTTGACCTGGTAACCCG
>NW_021318876.1:1726051-1734515 GCF_001605985.2 Dendrobium catenatum
ATCAAGCTAATTTTGTGATGATGTATCAAGTATAAAATACACTATTTGATGCTCTATTTAAATTTGTATCAAATCATTGCCAAAATGATTTAGGTTTCATTTGGGAAAGTTTTATTACTATCTTTTAAAGCAATTTTTTAATATAAATATTTTTTAAACTTGAAAATTTTATACTAGAAAACTGCTTTACAAAACAGTAAGAAAGTTGTCCCAAATGAAGCCTTAGGCTTTGTTTGGGACGGCTTTTTTGCTGCTTCTTAAAGCAGCTTTTTAGTACATAAATTTTAATTTTTTTATTAAAAAGTTTATTTAAGAGGTAGAAAGAAAGACGTCCCAAACGAAGCCTTAATCTATGTTACACAATAGAAACTCAAAAATCATATTACATGTATATTTTTAAGTTGCTAATGAACGAAGAAATCATTAATTTTACATATGCAATCCCTCATGAGAGAAGAAACACATATGATGATATGAGATGACATAAATGGAGAAAGCTGAAGAAGAAAGGGAAACGCGTCATACCTCCCATACAATGGGATGGGCATAAAATCGAAGGTATTTTTGGTCCAAATGAAACATTAAGGCATATTTTATCAAGAAATAAAATAGCGTACATAATTCTCTAATTTCATACATTAGAAGACATAAAATCAAATTGAACTCTTATATTATGGTGCATTTGCGTCATGATTTTTAATTTGATCCTATATATATTAGGTCGTTTTATCTTGTCCATAAAAGGATTTCAAATTGTTAAAATTGATGATAGATATGGTAATGATGATATATATGATAATAATAATAGATATGACAATAAATATGATAATAGGAAGATGTGACATAATGATTATGCTTATCAACATGATAGTAATTGTATGAAAATTAAATTTTAATGGTATGTTTGAAATTGCAAGTAAGTTCATATTTTTTCGTGTTTATTTCTAATATTGAGTCTTCTTTAATGTTAATCACTTAGTTTTTTTATTGCAAAATTATTCTTTAAATATTTTATTATTATGTGGTTCCACTTATAAAAAGTATATATATGCATGACCTTTAAAATGCAAAAGAATTGTGTTTATTTGAAATAACATACAAGTAGCCAATTATAAAAAATAAATCTTCGCAATAAGAAAATAAAACTTGTTGCGCAAATATTTATTTTTGCATTTAAAAAAGATTCATCCCTTGTGCAAAATTAAATGTGAATTTATATACATATCACAAAATTCTTATATATCTACATATCAAACTTCTAACATATTGTATTTACTTATATAATATAATAATATTTCATCTAAATAATACTAACATATTAATATTTACTTATATAGTAACATTTAATATCAAAATTATATACAATATTAAATTTATTTAAAAAAATATATTTTTATGTGTATATTTTGATATGATTATTTAGATATTAAAATATTAATATAAATATATTTAAAAATTAAAAATATTTAAATATTAAATATTTAATACATTATCATTCTAATGGCATATGCAAATCAAAATTCTAATGATTTTCTATATTTTATTGGTTTGGTTTTAGCAGAGCAGTTTTGGAGTCATTTCATTGTCCCAAATCCAATTGAAGAGGTAAATTAGAGCAATTTTGCTATCATTATTAACATATTTTATTTAAATAAATTGATTTGGTACGATTTCTCCATACAAAAATAAATAAAAAATGTCATTAATGCATAATATGGACTTTTAGACTTTGTTTGTAGAAAATTCAACATTTTACATCTTTTATATGTAGAAAACAAGCGTGCTTGAGAGATTGTAAAATGTAAATTATTGAAGGGGCTTTGAAGAATAGAAAATAGTGGAAGAGGCTGCTTGCCTCACATTCTTTAGGACAATCAAATATGAATTAACGACTCTGTTAGATAAGAATATTAAATTGCGTTGACAGTCCACTTTGATTTGATTGGGAGAGAATTTAACCTCTCACAAATAGAATTAATTGAGAACACGTGATTTTTTATGTTAAAAAAATAAAAAATTTTAAGGGTTTCAATTAAAATAAATTTTATTAATAGGTGAAGACTTCAATTGAGAATATTTTTTTATTATTTTTTTAAATCAGTTTTTTTTTTATAAAAATTTTTATGCTAAAAAGTTTCATTAAGAAACAGTAAAAAAGCTGTCACAAATAAAGTCGAAATTAGCTAGTTATTAGTGTGATTGATATTAGTGATATAATAATATCAGAGTCAAACTAATCCTCCTTTAGGAGGAAAATATTTTAAGGCTTGAAGGTGACTGGTGATGCTACATAGGAAGGTTGTAGAGATTGGTAGAAGTAATCCAATTTTTAACGGTGAAGGTGTCACAATTATGGGGCATTCGGGGCAAAAAATGTCAAAATGAGGTAGCACTGAAAAGTAGGTGAGACTATTGAGGACGACACAAGTACTCCTCCTAGAGATGTAAATGGCATGACTTCGGGGGTAGCGGATGAGATGTTTTGAATAGAAATCGTGGAGGCGACTAAATACAATCAAAATAATCATCTTTATAGATGAAGAAATTACATTTATCACTCTAGGAGGAGGATTACTGTTTGATAGGATTTTGGCTAAATCCTACGTATTTAAATCCTACTCAAATTTTGGAGAAACTATTTTGTGCGGAGTCTGGACGCAGAGTTGTATCCGGATGTATTAGTGTACACAATGTGAATATATTGTATACACACTATGTAAAAAAAAAAGTATATAATGTATATATATTGTGTACACTCACAGTCCAAACGTAACTCTACGTCCAGACTCTGTACAGAATAATTTCTCTAAATTTTGCCTCCAAACAACCCCTTAAACTAGTTGTTGCAAGATTGATGAACATGTGTCTCAAACGCCTTCCATTTAAATACTCTATTATAAAAAATTAGTGACCACCATTAGTAAAATATTGAAGAGGGGCATCCAAGCCTAAATTTATTGATGCTGATGAAGTAATGGTGCACTATCCTATCCATGTTGCATTGCTGCCCTCATTATTGTTGATTCGTCAAAATTTGATCATCTTTTTTTTTTTTTTTTTGATCTCTAAGCTTGTTTGGATTGATATCTATCACTTTAAGTAATGAACACAACTCACCTTAGTTTATTGGTTGAGAGCTTTGGCTATCAAGTATCAACTAAGAGATTTTGGGTTCGAGTCTTTCATATGTGATATGATGTGTATATAAGTTTGTCTTAATTAGCCTAAATGTCCAAAAAAAATACTGTAAGTAATGATGACTTCATAGATATGTAGGTTTTGGATCATTTGAGCACAAAACTTTAAATTACTCTTTGATTCTTTAATATTTTAGATTTGATTTAGTTTCTTTTAATAAGTTAGTTTGATATTTGACTTGCTATGGAGAATCATAAAAAAGGAATCCATATATAATACAAGAAATTATTTGCATGAATAAGAATTGAGAATTTAGAAAGAAAGTCATATTTTACATACATTATTGAGTGGCAAATTTAGTCTTTACAATCTCTTATATATGAGCGTGCTAAATTTTCGTTTGAGATAGTTTTCTTACTACTTTCTAAATTAGTTTTATAGTATAAAAAATTAATTTTTATTTAAAAAAAATACTTTATGAAACAACAAAAAAGCTATCGCAAGTGAAGCATAAAAATGTGCTCATTATTATCAATGTCATTTATATATACATAAACTACAATTAGGTTATAAGGGAATAAGTACACTTGATGAATAGCATGATGCTCAGTTCATACAATATTCGTTTATGCTCATTTATTTACATTGTTGAATAAATTTGAATAAAATTTTGAAAAATAGTCATATAAATGAACATGTTAACTTGTTTCAATACTGGCCTTTTTTTTTAACCAAAAAAGAAAAACATTATATTAAAGTCAAGAAGGAGTACACAAGATAAAGAGCAAAAATAATAAAAGGACAAAATAAAATCAAAAGAGGGCTCAGTAATCGGCTGAGGCTACCAGCATCCTCGAAGCCTCGCACGAACCATCCAATAAGGCGAAGAAAGGGCATCAATCGATCCAACCAAGTATGAGAACATCACCAAAGGTTGCCACCAGCTAAGACGACGAGGACACGAGCCCCAGCCACATCATTGCCCAACAATCCGGCTATCCTCAAAAACGACCAAAAAACTAGATAACCAATCCAGATAAGGCAATAGGGAACAATCACTGAAAAAAAGGGACTATCTTCCTCTCTTGCCCCTCCCACGAAATCTCCCACGAGAGGCAACAGAAAGGATAGGTCTATCACGAACCAATTTAAAATCGTGTCCAGGGTCAGAGCCACCGCAATAATCTGAAGAGGAATCAGAATCAGATTCCAACTCAGACGTACATTGCAACTAATCAAGATGAGTCCTAACATCCATTCTTGAATTATCACCCACATGATACACCAGTGCTTGGGTGTAGATCAAATTCACAGGCACATTAACAAAAGTATTGGAGCAGACCAACTTTACATTCCCATCAATATTATCCGCCCTTCCGCAATCCTCGATAAGGCTCACAGGCGCAGTAGACTTACCCGAAGCCTCAACACCCAAATCAGGAGAAACAACATTATACAACCCTCCAAAATCCACATTAAGATTCACACGCGAGCCAGACAAACCCGAAGCCTCGACACCCAAAATAGGCACATTATGAGACGACGAAGCAGTCGAGGGATCGAGCTCAGCCAAAACAGGACAAGCGTTAAAAGCACAACCAAAACCATCGCTATTACTAACAACATCTCGAGGAAGTTTTGGGGCCTGAGAATCCCCAAACACCCCAACCTTAGAAACAGACACAGCGGCATCCCCCAACACAACAAAACTCCCACCAGCCAACGGGGCAGGAGATCCCACAGTAACAGGAGTTAAAACCGATGAACCAACAGGGGACAATGCAGCAACTACAACACCAGAATTAGCAATACTTCTTCCCAAAGCCTCCAACACAGAAGGAGCAACAACATTATCAACAGTTTCAATACTGGCTTGTTTGTTCATTTATATTTGCGAACAAGTTTGTTTGTTATTTAATAAGTACCTTACCAAAAAATACAATAAAAGGCTTATTTAATGAGGGCTTAATTTTTTTTATTTGATGACTTATTTGTTGTTATTGTATCAAATTTCTTATAGTTTATATATTTTAAAAATCATGTATGCATTTAGATATATCTGTATGATTAAAATATCTAATGAATAGCTAGATAGATAAATTTTAATAATAATAATTATTATTTAAACATAAGCAAATAGCTTAAATAAAACCTATTTTTTATTAAAATCCATAAATCCAAGTAATTCTAGCAATTAATTAGGCTTAATTAAAGCTTAATTTCAGCTAGAACTCAATAAGAAAATTAATAAAGAAATTTGAATAAGATTTTAAACTTCTGATCATTTACAACCCTAGCTACAACATGCTTTTAAATTTTCATATAAATAATGAATTTATATTTGAAATATTGGAAATCATATGTGAAAAATGTATAACTCCTTATTTTACTTTTGCAAGAAGAATAGTCTAATAAATAAATAATATAAAAAATATTGAAAGAAAACATTTATTGATTGGTCATAAAAGTTGCCTTTAGGTTTCAGCTTCATAACTTCTAGGCATGTGCAAGTAATTTAATTTGGTCCACCACCTGTCTATCAAAAATGGGAGGGGACCCTTACTACTCACACAATTAAAAGAAATTATTTTGTACGATCACCAGACAATCTAGAGGTGAATTATGATGCAATATGTCACCCGGTTTACGGTATACATGAGTACACAACACTGATATACCGGAAAAAAATGACGTTACGCTTTCTAATTCGCCTCTGGACGCCGTCTGGTGACCACACAAAATAATTTCTCCACAACCAAAACATGGCTCAGAAAACTTCTCAAATTTGGTGCTTGACTAAATCCAAGATGGCAAATTGGACTTTGCCTTTATTTACATTTTGAAGGGCTAATAAAAATAATCTAAATTTAAAATTATTTGATATTTAATTGAAATTTTGATAATTAACTTAAATTTAAGCTTGATTTAGGATTTAAGAAGTGGTAATTTTCAAGCAATGTGGACATTATTTTTTCATTAAACATTAAAAATTCATATGGTACAATGTGAAAATTATGTTCATTGGCACATATGGGAGAACAAAGCCAAAAACAGGATGTCTTTATAGGGAATAATTATTAGATCCGGACACCTGACGTAGCTCTACATTCGGACTCCGATAACATGTCGCCACGTGCTCTTACTCTTTACCGCGCGGCCCGACGACCCGGACCCGATATTGCTATGTATTGGCTGATTTGTGTAGACCGGGGTATTGCTAGGTATTGCTCGGTATTGATCGACAATAATGAGAAATGCCAATATGTCAAGACCAATACTGAGCAATACCTAGCAATACCCCGGTATTTCTCATTATTGTTGCCAAGCAATTCTTAGCAACACTGAACAATACCTAGCAATACCCGAACATAGCAATACCGGGTTCCGATCTAGGTCGGGTCGTCGGGCTGAGCGGTAAAGAGTAAGAGCACGTGGCGACATGTTATTGGCGTCCGAATGTACAGCTATGTCAGATGTCCGGACCTAATAATTAATCCTTTATAGGATGCAATTGCCCCACATAATGTATTGGTCATACATAACCATTAGTTGTAAATCATTTTATGTGGTGTTTTATTTTTAGGGGTTTCGAGGCTATTGTAGCTTCATTGCAAAATTATTTGGAAAAATTTTAAAACTATTTTGGGATTTTTTTTTAAAAAAAATACTATTTATTTTTTCACATTTATTATACACTAGTAGATATAGGGTATAAATTAAAAATCAGCTTTTTATCTCATAAATTTTTATAAAGCAGTATGATAGTAGTATCAAATAATTTAATTATATTTATTTCATAGTTTAGTTATATTATTTAATAATTTAGTTATACTGAGGGATAATACATAAATTATGAAATTAAAAGAATGTATTATAAAAAAGGCCCTATCTTAGTATAAGATGTAGCATGATATTTTGACATAATTTTTTTCTAATTTAATTATCTGGCATTATATTAATTTGTTTTTATTTTTATATTTACAATTTTATGGTACACAAATTATTTTAAAGAATCATTTAAGGAAAAAAAAAATACTCAAATAAATTTATTTCTCAAAAAAAAGAAAAAAATCATGATTCCCACATTAGCATTGATATGATCTTCTATTTTTTTATATAGGCCAGCAGCTAAATAATAATAAAAAAATAACAAAAATATATCAGATCTGAAAACGTTAATTTGATGCTCATTGACCATTGATTATTTGATCTAGAAGCAATTAAGCAGCGTGAATTCTCATGCCCCAGCTCGAGCTTATCAATTATTAATGAACTATCATTAGAGAAAATTAGTATTAAATGTGTACTAATCATTGGCTAAGAGAGAGATAAAAACAAAATTAATAAAACTGAAAAATAAGGATGAGAATGTGTGGATAACTCTGTGTATAATTCCAGCATTAACTCTGTGTATATTATATCACGAAGTTTTTGAGCTCTGCTAGGGTTCGGGGAGCGTGGCTCCGGGCGTCTTCCCTTGTCCGGTGGGGGCTTTCTCTACGGCGGTCTCTCGTTTTAAGGGGAGTTTTCTTCTTCTTTGTTTCTTCTTTCTCGTTTGGTAACGTTATTTTGGTTTTTGTTTCGTCTTTGCCGGCGGTGCCGGCATGGGGGCTGTTAAGTTGAGGGACCCCGGTTTTTTTGGGGGGTTGTCTCATTCTCGGTCATTTCTTGAAGCTCTTGCTGGGCCTAAGTCTTCTTTTCCGGATTTGCATGCTTCCACGTTTCGTGGATTACCGTCGTTATGGGTTTCTGATCAGGAAATTCAGGAGCTTGCTGCCCCCTTCCAGTTTTCTTTAGTTGGTTTTTTTCCGTCTAAAATGCCTTCCCTCGAATCTATACGTAAATTTTTTTTCAATCTGAAGTTAAAAAATGAAGTCTCTGTTACGATTTTAGATCCTTCTCACATTTTGATCAAGCTATCAAATGATTTAGACTATTGTAGGGTGTTTTGTCACCGTTCCTACCTTGTGTTCAACTGCTTTATGAAATTGACGAAGTGGTCGCCTACTTTGGACATTTGTGTTGAATCGCCGGTGATACCTATCTGGATTTCGTTTCCTCGTCTTCGTCCCCATTTCTTTTCGCCTCGGATTCTTTTTGGTCTTGGCGGATTGTTTGGGAAACCTTTGAAAATTGACGAAGCTACTGCTGTAGGATCCCGACCATCTATTGCCCGTGTGCTTGTTGAACTGGATATAACGAAATCCTATCCTAAGCAAGTTTGGCTAGGCTCGGAATCTTTAGGTTACACACAAGAGGTGATTTTTGACGAATTCCCTCAATTCTGTGCCGGTTGTAAATGTATTGGTCACTCGCTCGGCAATTG
>NW_021318876.1:1735172-1787539 GCF_001605985.2 Dendrobium catenatum
AAAAAAAAAAAAAAAAAAAAAAAAAAAAAAAAAAAAAAAAAACTCTGTGTATAATTCCAGCATACACTACTCTTATATTTTCTTTTCTCTCTAACTTTGAAAAAAAAATATTGTAGAAGCTTGTAATGAGATTTGCATCAAAAACAACTTATTATGTGCCTTCAAATATTTATGAGACAATGAACATATAATTTTATTAGAATGAGAAATTATACTTGATTGACATATGTGAATGTATGCCTATTGAATTATGTTTTAATTAATATAATTATATTATTAGATATTTATGTTTCGTTTGGGGCGGCTTTCTTAATGCTTTCTAAAACAGATTTGTAGTACAAAAATTTTCAGTTCAAAAAATTTTGTTACTAAAATGCTGTTTTTGAAAACAATAAGGCTTCGTTTGGGACGGCTTTCTTCCTGCTTCTTAAATCTGCTTTATAGTATAAAAATTAAAATTTTTTAACTAGAAAGTCGCTTTAAGAAGCAGCAAGAAAGCCGTCCCAAATGAAACCTAAGAAAGCCGTTTCAAATGAGGCCTTAAGGAACATTGATATGATAATTGACAATAGGGATCAAGTTTTATTACTCTTGAGTTCTTTATCTCCCTTTTTTAAGAATAGATTCTCATAGTAGATTTAAGGATATGAATTGCTTTGACTATTTTAAAAAAAATCCTATTAAAAGAAATTGTCATATTTAAAGAGGAATAAATAGTTGCAAGTGACAATCAACCAACATTATTGTAGAGTGGTTACATAATCCTAAATGAACTTTTTATTGTTTATTGGATATTGTCATATTGTTATGATCAATGGATTTTGGTGTCAACTTATTTTCCCCATATTTGTTCTCTTAAAAAAATAATTTTCACTTATGAATCATCATATAATGTAAATCATGTATGTATCATACCTCAAGAAGAATATTGTATTTTAAAGTTCTTTTGGTGATGGATGATGAAGATTTTTAGGAGATGTTGAAGTTCTTAAACCTTATAATTAAGTTTGATTATCATGAAGGCAACAAGAGTTAGTGGACTCTATATGTTATGAGGTACAATATCAAGTGGATCAGCTATTTTATTTTACTATCATTTATATTAGAGCACATGATTCAAGGAAGTAAGCAAATACAAATTTTATTATTAAATGTAAAGGATAAGAATAATAAAGGTAAACATATATTGAGAGGTAGACTATTAGAGATATATATAAGTAGATCTATCTCATTTTGCATAATCCATGCCATTATAACATTTAGTGTGAGTGGTAAAAAAATTTAGAGTTATAAAGACTCAGTGGCAAGTACACTTCTACACTACTCTCCTTGGCCTATTGGTTGAGAGCTTTGGCTTCCAACTAAGAGGTTCAGGGTTCGAGTCTATGTGTATGCGTTGTTTGTGTGAGTTTGCCTTAAATGGCCTAAATGTCCCAAAAAAAAAATACACTTCTAATTTTGGAACATCTATTTTAGTATGCAACATATACGATTTAAAGGCTTCCTATAAGTGTTAAAGTTAGCCATTTAGATTTATTAATATTGCATGGTAATCAATCATTGTGAGCTGAATTTTGAAGATGATGAGATAAAGTGGAAATCTATCACCATATCATTAATGAAATAAGAGGATTACAAGAATTTAACTTAAATTTAGTAAATATAAGCACTCCATGAAAAAAATGTGATTTTTAAGAATAGATAAATTTAGGCTTCGTTTGGGACGGTTGTTTATTGCTTCTTGAAACAGTTTTCTAGTTTAAAAATTAAAAAAATTTATACTATTGATACGTCATCTCAAAATTATCTTGATCGAGCACGAATCTCAAAGCAAAAGCTAGTTGGAAACTTCAAAATTTAATTTCGGGAGCATATGAACTCCGATTTCAGCGAGCTTACAGTCAAACTGAGCGTCTCGGAAATACAAACCCAACGACACCAAGATCAACCCAATCCACTAGAAAGATGCTTTAAGAAGCAGCAAAAAAGCTGTCCCAAATGAAGCCCTAGTCTTTTATTTAATGATAAAATTAATTAAATTATAATATTTATTATTATTTATTTCATCAAGTTAAACATTAAACAAAATTTTGATTTGAAATCCACCTCCTTAGACTCTTATAAATATATAATAATAATAATTATAATGATATATAATGAGTTGGATGGTTCATTAGAGAATATTTATTTGGAGTATGTGGAGAGGTTTGGATGACAATAAATGTTTGGTTGTGAACAAAGAAAAGAGAGTTATGATTACTTTTTTATTTTTACTTGTGGTTAAAAGAGAATTAAAGAAGACAGTGTTATGATGAGAACATCAAAACTTTAACACAAAAGCATCAAGAATGAAATATAATTTTCTATACTATAATTTTAAAAGAGATTAAATAATATATACAATGAACACTTTCTTTCTGATAATGATTGAGTATTTAAGTGCTTATAGGGGTGTCAATTCGGGTCAACGGGTCGGGTTCGGGTCGAACACGGAACTTACCCGACACTGTTCGGGTCAACTCGAACTTGAACCGTTTTTAAAAACGGGTCAAATTTCTGGACTCGAACCCGACCCGACACGAATGACCCAAAATTGACCTAAAATTGCTAGTTTTCGGGAAAAAAATTGGGTTAATCTTTGATTTTCGGATCAAAATCGGGTCAAAATGGATCAATCTCGGGTTTCCGAGATAAATATGAGTTTTCGTGTCAATTTCGAGTCATTTTCAGGTTGCTGGGTCAACCCGAACCCGACCCGATTTTTACGGGTTGATTTGTTGAACCCGAACCCGACCCGTTTCGGGTCCGGGTTGACCCAAACTCGAATTTTTTCGGGTCGGGTTTCGGGTCGTGTCAAAAATTGACACCCCTAAGTGCTTATAACTTGTATATTTGAATAATAATATTATATTTTATTCGTAAAAGTCAAGCACATACATCTAATGAATATTTACCAAAACAATTGCATAATTTTTTGTGTTTGATTATTTGATTACTAAGATTTACTTGTTCATATTTTAATGTGCAAAATAAATATTTATTTAAATTGTTTGCATGTGTATTTTGTGGAGTTTAAATTAATTGATATTTTTTATAGAACTAGGTATCCACTCGCTGCCACCCCCGAAAGGGCGCTTGGTGGCATGATTAATCTTCCGCAGACTTGAAAGAGACACCCACCCTAGAAACCTTATGGCCCGCACTTAATTGGACCCCACGCCACTCAAGGGGATTCGAGCACCGATTGGAGGGTTCCCAACCGTACTCTCTACCAATCAAGCTAAGCAAGCTAAGCAACGGTGAATAATTAATTGAATTTCAAAAGAAATTCTAAGAATTTAACGAAGATTATTATAGTATGCCTCTTGTATTTGTACATTTTAGAGGATAAGATCTCCCCTCCTTCGCGTTGACAAACACTTGTTTTAACTTATTCCAATAAATTGGAGCAATGCTCAATGGGCCAATTTTCTTAACCAATCTTGGAATTGCGTGATGCGGTTGGGAGTTAATGTTACATTAAAGCTAAGAAGTAAAAAAAAAATTAATATTAATTTTTCTTACTTATCCAAACTCCACGTAATTTATTGGTCATTTGGGAGAATTTTCTTGCTAATTTGTTTTTTAAATCACAAGCACAATTATGTTTGGCTTCAGCTTTATCTTTGTTTTCAAAAAAAAAAAAAAAAATTGTGCTGGAAAGTTATTTTTAGTAAGATAACTTTCAAAAAATTATGTTTTATCATTACTTTCAAAAAAAAATTGTGCTAGAAAGATGATTTTTACATTAACTTTCGAAAAAAGTTGTTTTCCACTTTTCCCCATAATAATTTTATATCCACTTTTACAAAAAACTATAGCCATATCAAACAAACCTTTTCGTTTGGGACTATTTTCTTACTATTTTTTAAAGTAGCTTTCTACCATAAAAATTTTTAATTCAAAATTTTTTTTACAAAAAACTATAGACATATCGAACAAACATTTTCATTTGGGACTATTTTCTTACTATTTTTTAAAGTAGCTTTCTACTATAAAAATTTTTAATTCAAAACAAAATTATACTAGAAAGCTGCAGTAAGAAAATTGTCCCAAACAAAGCTTTAAGATTCATTTGGGACAGTTTTCTAAAACAACTTTCTATTACAAAATTTTTAATTCAAGAATTTTTTGTACTAAAAAGTTGTTTAAGATAGTAGTAACAAAACTGCCCCAAATAAAAGTTAGACTTTATTTGAGACATCTTTTTTATTACTTTATAAAGCAGTTTTTTAGTTTAATTTTTTTTTAACTTAGAAAAATGTTTTAGAAAACAGGTTTATAATACAAAATTTTTAAATTAAAATAACTATTGCATTAATAAAATTATTTTAAGAAGCAATTACAAAGGCATCCCAAATGAAACATTAATTAGCCTTCAAATTTTGACAAAAGTCACGGTCCATGTAGTAAGGTTTTAGTAAATTTTAGTGTTTGAAGATTTTTTTAATTATTGTCTTATATGTGCACACATAAGAAAATAATTCTTGTTAGAGATTAATTTTAAATAATCAAGAGATTAAATAAAAAAAATATGATATTACAAGATTAACATGTAAATACTCGTTAATTATTTTGATTTTTTTTTCTACATCAATATATTGGGATGTCCATAGAGGAGTTTTTTTTTCTTTACCTAATCAAACGCCTTTAATCCAACGCCATAGTCGGCCAAACGCCACCAACTAATCCTATTGCCATGCAACATACCCGGCCCAATTGCATGGAATAAAAAATGGACCATCGCAAATGGAGCTTTTGGTAAGCCCTTCTATCTTAGGCCCAAATAAAACTATGTAGCCCATTGGATTTAAGATATAGGTAAGGTGAACACTCTCTTCTTTCTCCCTTTCAATCCCTATAATCCATCCCATGCCTCCAATTGCTTAAAGTAGAACTAAATATTAGGGATGTATTTGACTCCCATATGATCTAGTCATTAAGTTTGATATATTAAATCATAATTACATAAAATATATTGGTTATTCGCTTATCATAAATTTTCTTTAAAAATTATGATTGATAGAAACATTAAAGGCCGAGACTTAAAAAATACTAAATTTATTTAAATAAAATCAATATAAAAATGAATTATTAGGGAAGCTTTTGGATGATGAAATCCATGAATACTTCCCCATAAGTTTTTCCATAATGAATATTATATGATTATAAAAAATTAGTCATTGATTTGAGTAGATGTTTGATGGTGCAAGAAAATAGTCTTAATAGGATTGGATCTCCATTTCTAAGAATTGATTAATCAAAATCACATGTATGTCTCCATAATAACTAAATAAAAGATGGCATAGAATATTTATAATTAAGGTGTATAACTATAAGGTCTTATTCTTCATGCCTCATTAAAGACATCCATATAATATCAATTTTGAATATTTGGATGATTGGCTTATTTGGCTATGTTAATAGAATATAAAGTGTCCACCTGATTATGAACAATTCCAACATTCATTTCAGGTATACTTGAGATCAATTGGCTTAAGTTGATGGAAATGTGTTAAGTGAAAATTATGTAGTGCTTTATTATCTTAGATTTCAATGAAAATGTTATTTTATTGAAGTTGTTTAGAAAAGACTCTGAAAAAAAAAAAATCACAAGTATTGAATCAACGTCACAGCACTCATATCATATGCACTGTAGTGTCTAGAACACCTTAGTGTCAAATCAGGACATAGCAATGTCTGAGCCTCGAGAAAAAAATATCATTTAACTATCTCCCCCCGGTGGAGACAAGGTCGGTGTCGCAGTGCTTCACAACATCGCAGCACCATAATCTAATTAAGTTGAGCGTCGAAGCATATAACTACACAACGTTGCAGCACCATATTGCACATTCAAGTGTCACAACGCTCAGCATTTGCAGTGCCTAGAAAGAGCAATTGACGAAATGCAAAGCAACGTCGAATCAACCAATAACCACGCCATATCAGTCCTGCGCTGCTTGGAGCCTACTTGGTAGCACAAAGGCGCTAGTTCATATTGCAACGCTACTACACCACCATGTTAAACACTGCGACACTTGAGTCCGCTAATATGCTTAATATAAATAGTTTTTTAGAATTTTAATTAGGATATTTTTTCACTTTAGAGATTCTATCATTTTTTGGGGAGTTATGTCACTCTAGAGTCATAAGTGCTTAATTGTAGTGTCACCTTAGATTCAAGTCTAAGAAAAACTAGAAGAGAGAGAGATATAGCAATTGGAGTGGTTGGCCTACTTTGTTGTGAGAAAGAAAGTAATCAAAGAAGGAAGGAATGTAGAGAGTGAAGTAGGACTATCTCAGTGATATCTATTTTCTTTTTTCTCATTGTACTATCTTTTTGGAGCAATCAATGAAATTTGTTTTAGTTTATTTTAATTCCATGGCTAGCTAATCTTCTAATTTTGGGCCAATGATGTGAAGCCTTAGTAATTATTAATGCAGACTCTTATATTTTAATGAATTAATTGATATTTCCAATATCTACAATTCTTAATTTATACTACATAATGATAATGTGTAGAGTTAAAACATAGTATTATATATAACCTCGATGGACAAATATTGAAACAATTAGGAGTATTAAAATGGAACTCTTGCATACCTAGATATAGGATGTTTAGTATTCTAGAGTCTATGGAGAAATCAATTATATGGTAAAAATAATTTTCTTGCTCTGCTAGGGTTTTCTCCCCAACCGCCTTCCTCTACTGGGGCTAGTTTCTTGCTCGTTGGCCTTCTCTCCCGCTAAAGGAAGTTTCTCTCCTCCCTTTATGGTTATTTTTTTCTTCTCTCCTAGCGGTATTAATTTTTTTAGCATTGTTGTTCTCATTTTCTTGATCGTTCCGCCTTCGCCTCCACGAATGGAGGTTAATCAAGTAAAGTTGGATGACCCTAGTTTTTTGAACGACAAATCCAACTCTCGATCTTTAATTTTCTTAATTCCCTATAGGGGGCTTCATTGTCGGCTCCATTTGCATACCTTAAAACCTCTAATTTTTTAGGGTTACATTTTCTTTGGATTTAAGAGGAAGAAATGTCAGCTCTTGCTAAATCTTTTGCCTTTTCTCTTGTCAGTTATTTCCTAATCATGGGTCTTCTTTGGATGCGATGAGGAAGTTCTTTTTTAACTTGAAATTTCCCGGTGAGTTCTCCGTCACCTTTCTGGATTCGTAGCATGTTTTGAAAAAAATTACATAGTGATATAGATTATTGCAGAGTTTTTGCTCATCACTCATACATTGTTAATAACTACTTCATGAAATTGACTAAGTGGTCACTATTTGTGGATATTTTTGAATCCCTCATTGTTCCGATTTGGGTTTCATTCTTGAACCTCCACCCACACTTTTTTGCTCCCCATATTCTACACGATCTTGGTTCCATTTTTGGTCATCCCCTTCGTACTGATACTTCCATCGTGGTGGGCTCTCATGCATCAGTTGCTAGAGTGTTGGTGGAGCTCGACATCATGAAACAATATCCATATAGTGTTTGGATATGCCCTAAAAAATTTGGTTATATTCAAAGTGTTTTGATGGAAGAGTTTCCATCCTTTTATGATTTTTATAAATCTTTTGATCATTTTAAAAAAGAATGTGTTTGCCTTCATCTTCATTTAGTTAAGGACCCTACTATGCCTAGGGATAAAGCGAACAAAGTTGATGGTATGTTGGATTATCGCTTACTTAACCCTCTCGTTAATGTGGGTGATATTCTTTCTAATGATGCACATGATAATGTCCAAGGCAATGTTTATGCTGACTTATCATTGCATGATAATGTGGACGTTGGTGTTGTGGGTCATTTGGAAAATGAGATTATGCTTCATCCTTTGATTGTTGTTGATGGAGGACATTCATTTGAGCCCATCAATTTTGGCTATGAGGACCCTGTCGTTCTTCCTACTATTGGTTCTAAGTCGGAGAAGGATCATAGTATTAATATTAATGCAGTGGTATAGATTCAATTGATCATGTTGTGCTAAATTGTGGTAATCATTGTTCCTCTCCTTTAGTGGATTTGGCTTGTTCAGTTCAAAATGATGGTGAGGGAATTATTAATAATGAGGTGGCTAACAAATTGGCTTTAATTCCTACTGATGAATATCAATCAGGTGATTTACATGGTGTTGTTGAGAAGGAGTTTTTTCATGTTAATATAGTGGTGTTGAATGAATCTTCTAGTAGAGCTAATGATGATTCCCCCTTGCCTTCTTCAGAAACGGCTTAATTTGTCGCATAATATTGTGATACCAAATAAACATGTGCCTTTTATAGATGTTCTGATTTCTCTTATTTAATTTCAAATGATGCTTTGAAAACTCAATTATCGATGAGCATGAAGGATACCAGTTTGGATCATTCTAATTGGTTGGATGGGTTTGTTTCCTCGCCCTTCGGGATTATTGGAGAAGAAGTGGATGACGTGGTGGATGTGTTTCATGTGATGTATGGTTTGAATATTGGTCGCATTGTTGAAAAAGCTTTTTCTTGTGGAGGTGGCAAACGGGGTAGAAGAAGATCTAAAAGGAAGAAATTTATTATGTTTCTTGTTTATGACTTTTGCTATTGGCCTCCTCTGTTGCTTCTGGTTTTGGGTTTGTAGTGCTTCGGTTAATAGCTTGGTCTTGTGTTGGGTTGAGGTCTGTTGGGTGTCTGGGTTTCAAATGAGGTGTTTTGGGTTGTTTCTTTCAAAAAAAAAAAAAATCTTTTGGACTCTTTCTTTTTTTATGTGTTGTTCGTCCCATTTTCTTTGGATTGGTTGTGGGGGGGGGAGGGATGTTGCACTTTTCGCCCCTTTTCCTTTTTTGATATGGTTGGTCGGGTTTGCCTAGTGGGTCTGTTGGCCTGTTTGGGGTTTGGATGACTACTACAACTTGGATCCTTTTTCGGTTGTTATGGCTCTTTTACCTGGGGTGTTGGTTGTCGGCTACTGTTTCGTTTCCCTTTTATTTATGCTGTCTTTTTTCTTCATGTCTTCCTCTTGTGCAGGTTGATATTGGCAGTTGCTATGGCTTTATACTATTTTTGCTTGCCGGAGAAAATTATTGTTGTTTTGTTGCTCTTGCATTCCTTTGTGAACCAACTCTTGGGTGGCTTCGGTCTTTACTTGTTTTGTTGCATTTATTATTTTCCTTATCTTGTAATAGATTGAATCATTAATTCATAAGTTTTGCATTAAATATTATATTTTTAGAAGGTTGATGATTCATTAAGGGCTTGTAATCCTTTTTTTAATCAAAGCGTGGGCCCATCTACGGGTTTATCCAAAATTAAATTTTTTGTATTATAAAGCCGCTTTAAGAAACAGTAAGAAAGATATCCCAAACAAAACCTGTGTCTTTATAGACAAACCACTTCGCAGCATAAAAAAAAAAAAAAAAAAAAAAAAAAAAAAAAAAAAAAAAAAAAAAAAAAAAAAAAAAAAAAACACTTACTACAATTTAAACACTTGAAAGAACAGAAGTCTAGAACTTATGAGAATAATAAAGGCATGATGCAGTTGAGTCTGCAATTATAATTCTATTAAAAGTAGAAAAGAGTAATTGGGCTCTCCATAAATACTTAATACTCCTAATTGCTACACATGATCAAAATATACCAACTAGCATACGATTACAAGATATAGATATTAGCTCCACCCTACTCTCCTAGTCCTTGATTGAAATATACTCCAGTATTTGAAAGTTTACAAATTGGAAACTCTTAAGGGTTCACTTGGGACAACTTTTTTACTGCTTGCGAAAGTAACTTTTTAGTACAAAAATTTCTAGAAAGCAACGAAAAATTAATGGCCAAAATCTATCCCAAATGAAGCCTTATATCATCTCCAACCGAACTCCATACCACCGTATGTCGTCCGTCATTTGCTCCATTCGAACTACAAATCGCACGCCAAATTCCGGTAGGTGAACAGTGTGACATCAATATTGACGTCAAACTGTTCACCTACACCAAAAACATTCACTGCGGGATTTGCCGAAGAAGCGCGCGAAAGAGGAGAAAAGTGCACCAAAGATGGTTACCTTCGCAGGAAGCGCGCGAAAAAAGAAGAAATGACGTTAGATTAGAGATGAATGACTGCATTTTTAAAGTTTTACTGCATTTTTGGAATGAAAAATAGATTTTTCGGTTGGAGATGCCGTTAGTTGGACCCGATCCAACTCACAAGATATCAGAATTTAGAATTTTTTTTTTTCAACATTAATATACTTCGCTCTAATAACTTTGAAATTCAACTAAGTAGGAATTAATTATCAATTAGTTGGCCTATTGCAGCCTCTTCTTGCTGTGTCAAACTAATTGAAGGTAAAACAATCCATTTATTAATCACCTGGACACTGTCATTACAGCTTTAACTTGTTTCTTTAATTTTTGCATGTGGCTCGAATCTGTCCAAGGGAAAAAATTAAATGATCTTTTTTTTTCTGAAATAAAAATATATTATTCCTTAATTTATTCCGATAATCCTTTTTTATATTTTTTGCACTCCAATTAATCTATCTGTCTACAAGTTCTTCATATCGACTGGCACCAAATTTACCTATTCATCAGTAGGAAAAGTGAATCAGAGGGGAAAAAAACAAAGATAAAGTTGAAAACAGTATGCTCTACTGGGTTATAATGTGTTTTGCATATTAAGGCTCCGTTTGGGACGGTTTTTTATTGCTTTTTAAAACAGAGTTTTAGTAAAAAATAAAAAAAATTGTACTAAAACTCCTTTTTAGAAAGCAATAAAAAAGCCGTCCCAAAAGAAGCCTAGAAAGCAATAAAAAAGCCGTCCCGGCTTCTTTTGGGACGGCTTTTTATTGTTTTAGTTCAAAAATAAAAAAATTTATACTAAAACTCCATTTTAGAAATCAATAAAAAATTCGTCCCAAACAAAGCCTAAGAGACAAATAGAAAGCTAATAAATATAGTGACGATGAAGTACTGTCTTAAAGCCAGTGAAAAAGACTTCAGCTTCCAGCTTCCAGGCCAACTCCCAAAGCAAAAGTTAGAGATGACGTGTACTGACACCATTCACAGATTGGCCTCATATGAGCATTCAACTACTAAATTTTAATTCCTAGTGTTTTCAAATGATTGGCTCATGTTTTTTGTATTAGAATGTAATGTGTTATTAGAGCGTTTAAGTATAAAATAGTTAGTTAATGATAATAAACACTTCCTAAAAAAGCAAGTTCAGATTTTTTTTAATCCTTTATTTGTAATCATGATTAAATTGTTGGCATCATTTGCCACTTTCATATTGCTCATAGCATAAGACCTCAATTAATTAGTGCGGACATCGGATGGCGAGAACCGTCCGGATTTGCTTCATTTTTACAGTGATTTTGCAAATACACAGCAAAAGGACAGCAAACATGCAATTATGAATGTACTTTTGTCGAGTATTTGCCGCGCTTTTATAAAAGGACAACAAAAGCGCAGCAAATTCATAATTGCATATTTGCTGACCTTTTTCTAAGTATTTGGAAAAGCGTAGCAAAAGGAAATTAAAATCACAACAAATCCGGACTGTTCTCACCATCCGGTCTCCGCACATAATAATCTCTCCTAAAATTAAGATGGGTTGTTAATAATATGATATCAAGCATGCCAATTTGAACTCGGCTGAAGACATCTCAAATTAATTTTATCTAATGTTGATCTGAGCCAAGATTTATTAAAGTTTGGCTCGTTTCGTTTTGAATTTATGTTTCGTTTGGGACAGCTTTTGGCCATTATTTTTTCACTGCTTTCGTGAAAGTTTTGTGCTAGAAAGCTGCTGTAAAAAGTAGTAACAAAATTGTCTCCGGCTTCTTTTGTGACAGTTTTAGACTACTATTTTTTTCCTTCTTTCAAGAGATTTTTTAACTAAAAAGTAACTTTACGAAGCAATAAGAAAACCGCCCCAAACAAAGCCTTAATCTATACATAACTGATTAACTTTGATATTAGTACTAAAAAGTAGCTTTATGAAGCAACTTATCTCTATATAGCTATCTTCATATTTTTAAGCTAAAATCTCATTCATAACCTAATCAGTTCTTTTGTAATCTTGTTGGAAAATCACGTTTAAAAGAAAAGATTGATAAGTACTTTGAGATTGTCACTATGCCTACATATTTTCCTGGATATTTTAATTTATTTATTTATATTAATTTTTGTTTTTTATACACAAAAAAAGTCATAATCTCATCGTGTTCACTGCAGTAGTGTTGATTTTACGTATGGTAGATCATCTTGCACTTTGTCTTTATAAAGAATAGATGATTTGCTCCTTTTTTATCGTTTTGGGGTTGTTGCATGCATGCATCAATAGGGCATAAAATAAATAACTTTTTTAATTTTAGTTTTTTTTAAGAGCTTCCTAATAATTTTAAAAAATAAGGAATTAAGGGTGGCTACTGTTTCCGATTAAAAAAGTTGTATAATTATTATGATATATATATATATATAGTGACAAATAATCAGCTCGTGATCTTAATTTATTATCTTCTCCTCGAAAGTGATCTCTCAATGAGGAGGTGATCCCCTAACAGACCAGTACTGAATACACTGCTGCTACAGACTGTCCCTATCTTCTGGACTCTCCCGATCCAAACCTGCTCTCATTTCTAGAAAATCAACTGCCAAAAGCCTCACCACCAAACATCTTCTTACTAAATGTCCACCGATGCTGAGTAGCTATCAAATCATTCTCAATCAAACGATATCTCTTCACAAGTTCAAGGAAATTAGAAATATGGAATAGGACTAGTGGCTGCCTCAAATTGCCTTAGAGTCCTCTCAAAAACATATAACACTTATCATTGGGAGTGCTAACCAACTACGAATCATATATGGCTAACACAATAAAATCTACCTTGTATTGCATAACCATCCTACTCTTCTGAACTAGTCTTAGAAAAGTCTCCTGCATTTGCTGGCATGCAGAATATGGTACAAACCATGCTTGGAATCCTTTTGAAAACTTCTCCCACTAATCAAAGAGTTCGGTCTTCCCTACAATTTCCCCTCATGCTGGTCCATCCATTAGTACTTTGCCTCACCATCTAACAAAAATATCGTTAACAGTACTTTCCTATCATAAAGACAATGTAAACCATCAAATGTCTTCTCTATTCTCCTCAACCAATCCTGTACTACCCTGGGCTCCACAACACCCTCAAATCTCGGAGGCTTCAATCTAAAAATATATGCAGATGTCAATCAACCTCATTAGATCTAACAACAGGAACTCAACTCTGTGTTTCATCCATCGACTAGGCTATCAAATTGGCAAATTATGTATACATATATCAAAATTGACTATCATAGCAGTACTATGTATGGGTGCTGCCTAACTAGCACTCTATTTGTCTATCATATCTAGGTATGGTAGATCCATAATCACAACGAATGCTTAACTGAACACATGCACATGAAAATAACTAAGAATGAGTGCCTAAACATACTCAAAATCACCCAACTTGACATACGGATCAATTCCTATAGCTCTATTTTACAATCAATTTCCAAAAAGATAGCTCTGAAACCAAAATGGCTTGTCACAACTCAACTCAATAAGACCTACAAACTTGACAGGTCCTATCATATTAGCTTGTAACAGACAAATTTTAAGATCTAATTTTGAAAAAAATTCAGAATTTTCTTCCAAATATAAACTTTAAAACCATACCAAATAATAAATCATGAAGTTACTAACAATATTGATACTGAAAATAAATTCTTCTACAAAATTTTCTTCATCTCATTATCAACTGCATATATAATGATTATATTAGAGTACTTGACTGCATACTAAATATAAAACAAAGTATAACAAAGACTAACTATCATTGTACTAAAAATTCATAGAAGAAATATCAATACATACTCAGATCAAATCCTTAAAATAGCTACTCAATGAGCTATTTTCCTTCCCTACATCCTTAAAACATGAAGCAAAACATCTATGAGCTAACACAGCTCAACAAGCCACATTTATCGATCTAAACTTTCAAACAATTCATTTATTAAGTAATTAATTAAATAAAAGCATCATAATATTTCACTATGCTAAGCATAATAATAAATGTATTATCAAAATCTTAAAGGAAAGTATTGAAAAATAAATACACAAGCACTCTATATATCACAACAATTAGTAGGAAGAATTCAAATAATTATAACCCTTATGTCTTTCAATAGATAGAATTCAACAACTATGACCCTTATGCCACCTAACACACAGAGTTTAATAACTATGATCCTTATGTCTCCTAACAAAAAAAGTTCAATAACTTTAATGTGCATATAACACCAGAATATGCATTCCACATCAGAACAAAACTTCTTTGATCCACACTAGATCTCCTTAGAATCCCACATTTCAATAAAATAAATATATAATTCATTTCATTACTGTAAATAAAGTATAAAGAAACTAATTTCTAAATTTTCCAAACTGCCTTAACGGAAGACAACAGAAAACTCGAGTGGGTAAAAATTTACTATTTCAAAAATAAGCAAATTATCAGAGATCATACATAATACTGCTTTAAGACTTAACTTGTACTACAATATTATTTTTCATAGTTCTAATTATTTTTTATTCAACTAAAATAGCATAAATTCTCAGTATAAAGTTTTTAGAAGAATATCAAAGTATTCAGAATTGATGTCTCTACAACATACAAAAAGTTATGCAGTAAAAGTTTTATGGGTGTAAAGTTATTTATATTTTTTAGTTATGGAAATATAAATTTAATCATGAAATTCAGGAAAATTCCATATTTTTGAAAATTAAAATGTGACCTGCCTCTATCTGAATAAATTTTTAATTGGGCGATCAGCAGAAAGCAACCCAACGTGGCTCAAGATGGACTCTATCACAAAAACCTTCTCTTTCTCTCACAACGGTCCTAGAATGAGACACTGCAACCGACGCCGGCAACCTAGGGTTTGCTTTTCATTTTCTCCCGCGGACGCCGCTCAGCGACCCGTGACAGCGCGACTGCTTCAGCGAAGATGACAAAGGCTTCAACCCAATCAATCGTTCAAGAAAGAAGACTTCTTCTCCAACTTCGACGACATTCTAGCTTTCTGTTGGCTCGAAAGTCACAATAGCTCGTCGTAGTTGGATCGGAAATAATGATTATGATGCTAGAAAGCTTGCTCGTTGCGAACGTAACCATTTTCTTCATTTGGGTTGGGACAACCCGAAAACTCGATGGGTTGGGTCCGGGTTGACATTTTTGATCTGTCTGCAAAAAAGGGTAGGGTTCGGATCATGTTAACCAATGGCTGATATGATCAATTAATATCGCGTTCGACCCGAACCTGGCCCGTAACCCAATTTTGACACCCCTAAATATAAATAGTTATATGAAGCCATCTGGCATCTTTTTTACAATTCATTTTGACAAATGCATTCTAGGCATGATGTATTATATTATGATTATTTCTTCAATTTTTTTTTGGAATTACTACTTTAGGGATTTAAATGGGGTTGCATTATATTATGATCATTTCTTCTAGAATTTTAAAATTATGATTTTAATGCTTTTACTTCTATCATATTTGTTGCGGGCTAGAATATAAACGGCGATATAGTTATAAAGTTTCTATCTCAGTATTGTACGGATATTCAGCACAAAAACATGAAAGAAATAATAACACCAGGATTTTTACCTGAAAAACCCTGGAAAGGGAAAAAATCATGGAGCCACGCCCAATTAAAAAAGTTCCACTAGTGTTTGCTTGAGATACACGAGGCTGACTCGTTGATAAAAGTTAGGACGATCATATTACAATGAATCACTTTTGGATTGAAATTCAATTACAACTTCGGGCAGAGTTCCAGCGTCACTTGGAAATCGAGTAGAATTATGACATCCTTTGGAAGTCGGACAGAATTTTGGCGTCGTTCGGAAGTCGGGCAAAATCCCATCGTTGTTTGGAAGTCGGGTATAATTCCGGCGTCACTTGGGCATCATGCAACTCCAGCGTTACTTGGGTGTCAGGCAAAACTACGACGGTGGTCAAGGAGGAGTTCTTCCCTCCTAGCCTTCTCTTCTTCTTCTTCTTCTCTTTTCTTCTTCTTGCTTGGGTCCCTCTCAAGAGAAATGATGGGCTATTTATAGTTTTTTGAGGATGGCATGACTCGTAAATAGAAGGAGGATCAAGGGCAAATGTAGAGTGGTTCAGATAGACGACCTATATTGATCGAATCCTTTGATCATGGACTGTTTATCAGACATTCGAAGGTCTTAAAGATATCAGAATTCGGCGATCTTGGGCTCGTTTGGATTCTTCTCGTCAAGCCGCTCGATTCGACCATAAGCATGTCATGTGTGGAAACCGTTTGGTAATCCAAATTGTGGTTTGAACCTTCCGAGTGTGCTTCGGGTCTTTGATTTGGACCCATTTATGCTCGGATCGAGTTGAATTTGGTGTCGTTGGGTTCATATTTCTGAGACGATCAGTTCGACTATAAGTTTGCTGAAATCAGAATTCAGATGATCCCAGATTTAATTTTTGAAGTTTCCAACTTGATTTTTACCTCGAGATTCATGCCCGATCAAGATAAATTTTTGATGACATATCAATCTTATTAAAATGCAATAGTTATAAGAGAATATATATAATGCTTATACTATGATTATAAATGTATTTTATTAATTTTTGCACTAACACAAACTTGATGGAGCATAATATTTGATTTGTGAAGACACTATATTTAGTATATCATTATTTATGAGTATTGTTGCAGAATATTTTTAGTTACAATATGCTTTATTATTTATGATACAGTTATAGATTAATAGCAAGAATCCTGGATATATAAAATATTTTATTACATGATATGAATTGCTCCATTATAGGGGTCACGCTAGTTCTAGTTAGGACACTTTAAGGCTTTGATGTATCCTCTAGGTTCTCCTCCAGGGTCATCTCCTGCCTTGGTACCCCTTGTGATGGGCATCCTTTCTTTTCTTTCTTCTATGGCTCTATCTAATCTGATCTCATTTTGAAACACCTTCAGCTGATCAGACGCGCCTCCTTGAAGAAGCTTTTAGTACAAAAATTATTATTTTTATTAGAAATCAGCTTCAAAATACATTAAAAAAGTCATCCCAAACGAAGCGTAAATCCAATTCGAACTCCTTGTCTTTGGATTCTCTCCCTTAGTTGAATTCTAGTGGTTCTATTTTGGGTACTAAGTTGCCATATATTCCCCTCCTTTTATTGGTAGTAAGCACTCTTCTTTATCATTATTCCTGACTGATATTCAACTTCTAACAATCTTTTGACCTGAGGGTGAGCCAGCTTTGATATTGTCTTATAATGTAACAAAGTAATATAATGGCAGTTTCTTTTTGAAGGTTGTTATATAGACAATTGTCCCCTCAACATAATGAGAAATTATTATGTGCGGTCACAAAACGATTCAGAAGCGAATTAGAATGCGCCACATTACCCGATACCGAGTGATACACGGCAAAAAAATAACATGACACGTTCTAATTCGCATCTGGATGCCATTCGGTGACCGCACATAATAATTTCTCCCAAGTAATCATCCACTTATAGATGCTTTAAGAGCTAAAAAAGACAAGAAGATAAAAATCCCTCTGCATTCTACAGCTATATATTTTCTCTCCTTTTATGAAAATGGTGTTGTAGATATATAAGAAAAAAAGCATTATGAGAAAATCCTTCATTTCACTAGAGCTTGCTAGCTTCATGAATAGTAGTACTTTTGAATGGGCGACAAATTATGATCGATTTTTTTTCTTTATTTTGTGGCTAAGGATTTTGTGATACTTTTATTGTCTCTCTTATTTTGGGACAAAGAATCTCTTATTTTATACTTTCATCTTTATAATAAAATTATTTTCTCTTTGTTTAAGAATAATCTTAAGAAAGTATTAGGCTCTCAAAACGCTATATCTATCATTACTAGTGATGAACATTACGCCATCACAAGATTGCTCCTGCACGGGCATGCTTAAATTTGAAGTTTTCTAATAAACTCCAACCATTATACCAAAATGTGTTTTGATATTAAAAGTTTAACTTCCTTTAAGGGGGGTTTTTTGCAATTTCTAAATCATTCTATATAACTTAAAGTTAAGTATGCTCGTACGGGAACAATCCTGACATGAGTGACTTCTTGAGTAGTTACACCAACGAAATAATACCATGAGGCTATTAGGCCAAAATAGATAATTCCTTGATAGTTAAGAGTTTGTGGTGTTGTTTTAAATTAAGTGATATCAAAATAATACATCAGCTAGAACATGAGAGCTAAGTTTCATAAATGATAAAAATATTATGCCATGAAGGCCAACTCTTGAACTCTATTTGGAAGTGTTATATTGTTGGAGCAATCACTTGAATTTGTGTGGGCCACCTCTAAAATCTTATTTGCATGGTGGATGATTCTGATATTAGAATACTGACAAGGATGTGATCAATTATTTAAATAATGAGGGAGATTGTGAAACACATTCAGTAAAAAGATGCTAAACTCTTAAATATCGAGACAGCTTTTATTGTAATAATTGAAGTTTCATTAAGAAACTCTAAATTTAGAAAATTGTTGAATTCTACCAATAACTTATGGCTCTGCTAGGGTTTCCGATCTTTCTTCCCAGCCGCCGCCTCTGCTCCTTTTTCGTCTGGTGAGAGTCTTTTTTCTCATCTTTGCTCTTGCTTTCGTGTATGGCGGCTTCTCGTATTCGCGATCCTGGTTTCCTGAGCGGAATAGCGGCTCCTATTTCGTTCAAAGATGTGGTTTCTGGTATTTCGTCATCCTCTTTTCCTGCTCTGAATTTTTCTTCCCATCGAGGCTTGCCGGCGTTGTTTATTTCGGAGGATGAAATTAGGTCGCTTGCTAAGCCTTTTGAGTTTTCTTTGGTCGGGCGTTTTCCGGGTCGGAGACCCTCTGTTGAAGCCATTCGAAAATTTTGTTTTAGTTTAAAGTTGATTGGAGAATTTTCAGTTACTGTGCTCAATAATCGGAATGTTTTGATAAAACTTGAGAATGATTTTGATTATTGCAGAATTTTTTCCCATAGATCCTATTTTGTTCAAAATTGTTATATGAAAGTGGTGAAATGGACTCACCATTTGGATGTTGAGTTGGATTCTCCTATTGTGCCGGCGGAACCAGCCTTAGTTCTTAGAGGGGGCAAACTTATAAATAACAACTCTATACAATGTGTTTAATTCTACTAGGGGGCAATCGCCTAAAGACCATAAAATTTTAATTTTTTTGGGGGGATAATTCCCTAAAGACTCCTATAATAAAGAGTAAAAAAGAAATGGAAGGGGACAAATTACCTAAACATCGATGTAATAAAGGATTTTTTAATTTTTTTAAGGGGTACAATTGCCCCCCGGGGCAATATGGGGATCCTCCCCTGCCAATAGCCAAAAAAACAACAACTTCGATGCGAATATGGCCTCTAAACAGTGGAAAACAACAAAAGTGGAGAGGAAACGCAGCAGAAATCAGCGATGAAGACTTCTATTTTCATAGGAGAGTCATCACTTATGGGAATTAATTAACCATAAATGCTTGCCTTTATGGGAGACCTATAACTGGTTGCCTTTATGGGAGACCTATAACTCGAGATTAAAATAAATCCTATCTTATTTTCATATGATAGGGGAAAATTTTTTGGGAATGTAGATAATTTTTATAAAACCCATTTTTGTATTTAAATACCTTCGTAGAATATCATTTTTATCTTCCAAGATGATATGATAAGATCGTTGCTGTATTTGATAGTAAAAATGGAAATTTTGTAAACCTCACTTTTGTATTTCAAATATTATTTTAGAATGACATTTCTGTCTTTCAAGACGGCATGTTATTCTTCTATTTGTATTTAATTACGAAAGTGATAGTTTTTTAAAACCTTATTTTTATATCTGAATCCATTGTCGTAGAATATCATTTTTATCATATGAGTGGTATGTTATTCTCAATGTTGTATTCAATCACAAAAATAAGAACACCTCAATGTGGGCATATTAAGATATTAATTTCCTACATAATTTTTCTGGCGACTCTGCTGGGGATTTAAGCGTTGTCGTGTGTGTCATTTTTTTAGAGAAACAGAAGAAATTTGTTAATGGTGATTTTTTTTTGGAAAACCACTAGGAGAGGGGCCTAAAAGGCTTTATCCTATACAGGTGATTGAAACACTAAGAAAAGGAAGCACGGAGACTCACACCTACCCTTACCAAACTGAATTTTTTTTATATGATTTTGAGGAGAGGAAGCACAAAGACTTATACCTAGCCTCAATTCTAAGGGATGTAGACAGGGGACTTATACCTAATAGATAGTTCTTTAGAATTTGATTTACATCTAGATCTAAAAGAAGGAAGCATAGGGACTCATACCTAACCTTTACTGGGGGTTGGGTTTATTGGTTCGACCGGCTCAACCAGTCCATCAATACTCCTCTCTCAAATAGCCACATTGTCCTCAAGTTGGAACAAATGAAACTGTTGTTGAATCATCATGTACGATTCCCATGTTGCTTCATAGTCGGGCATATTCTTCCACTTGATTGATAGCGTCGCTAATAGATTGTGGTCGTCAATAACTTTCCTCAGCCGGCACACATGGAATACTGGATTTATGGTGGCAGTAGGGGGTAGCTGCAAAAGATACACCAATCTTTTCTACAACCTCATAAGGCCCATAATACTGTGAAGTTAACTTTTATTTCTTCTTCGAGCTAAGGTCTTTTGGCTGTAGAGTCAAATCTTCAAATACACCTTATCATCCACCTTGAACTGCATATCCCTTCTATGCCCGTTAGCCTGCTTCTTTATAATTTGTTGTGCCCTCAGTAGGTGCCCCTTTAGCTCTTCCAATATCCTATTCCGTTCGTCCAATTATTGTTCCATTGATGAAACTGGAGTGCTTTTAGTCCCGTAGTATAACAGGTGAGGAGGGTCTCTGACATAAAGGATTTTGAAGGATGTAGTATATGTTGCACTGTGGTAGAATATATTATACCAGAAATCGGATCAAGGTAACCATTTCACCCCAGGTCTTGGGTATTTTTGATGCAAAATATCTCAAAAATGTCTCCACGCTCTTATTCACCACCTCGGTCTATTCATCAGTCTATGGATGGTATGTTGTACTTCTCTTCAAAATAATCCCTTGCATCCTGAATATCTCTCTCTAGAAGTGGCTCAGGAACTCATTGTCTCTATCTGACACTATGGACTCCAGAATTTCATGTAGGTGGACCACCTCTAGAATAAATGATGCTGCCACTGAAACTGCCGTGTTTGGGTGTTCCAGAGAAATGAAGTGAACATTCTTGCTCAGCCTATCTATTATTACCAAAATCATTGAAAACCCACTCCGATTTTGGCAGACCTTTAATGAAATCTATGGTTATCTCTTCCCACACCTTTTTGGGCAAAGCTAGAGATTGCAGAAGTCCTTCTGGAGCCATTGCCATATATTTATGCCTCTAACAGATATCGTAGTTGGCCACCATCTCCTCCACATCTTTCTACATTCCAACCAATAACAATTCTACTGCCAGCCTACTATAGGTCTTTTGTACCCCTGAGTGCCCTCATATAGCACTACCGTGAAACTCTTATAGCAAGTGGGGTACATATGGCGATGTCGGTATCACCATTCACCCCTAGTATAACAGTCTCTAATAGATTAAGGTATAGCCAAGATGGCTATCCTTGTTCCCCAATAAATCTAGCTTGATTTTCTCCAATCCTTCATCTTGCTGACTTTCCCTTCTCAATGCCTCCCAATCCACTTTTTTTTTTTTTTTTTTTTTTTTTTTGTGGGGCCCATGCGTGGAACTATTTAAACTACCAAAATGTTTTAAATCATACTTTCATTGCCATCATAAATTTAGTTAAGCGCTCATAATAATTATTAAAAAAATCAATTTAATTGCAAAACAAAAAAACATTGGGACTAAATATAATTAATGTATAAAATAATAATAAAGAGATCAAACATTAAAAAAACACTAAGATTTTTATGATTTAGCGAAAATCATTGCGTGAAATAACAAAAAAGATAAGGGCTCCCATATATTTATATTTTTTGTGACACTCATCCTTTTGTCATTATTAAGAAGAGAACTCCACTTAATAAACAATAATTATTATTTTTATTGAATAATATTAGAGGCGTAAACAAGTCAAATTTAGCTCAAGTAATCTCTGATTTGAGCTAGAATTTAATTAATTAAATGAGTTTCAGTTCGTCCCATATATTAATATTTTTTGTGACACTCATCCTTTTGTCATTATTAAGAAGAGAACTCCACTTAATAAACAATAATTATTATTTTTATTGAATAATATTAGAGGCGTAAACAAGTCAAATTTAGCTCAAGTAATCTCTGATTTGAGCTAGAATTTAATTAATTAAATGAGTTTCAGTTCGAACTTGAGCTCGAGGTTTATTTTATAAGTTTGACCAGCTCATGAATCAGCTTGCTTATTATGAAAGAGATAAAATAATTATGATTCAAGTGATTATTATAATAAACGATAAAATTAATAAAAAAAATAGAAGAAAAGTAATAAAAATAAATTAATATTTGGAAGGGAGATATAATTTTTAAATTTTTTAATCGGCTTGACTCTATCATGGATGAGATAAAAGGAAAAAAAAAAGAATATGTTAAAAGTTCAAGATACATAAAAAATCATTTGTTAAGAAATTTGTCAATTATGATCCATAAAAATAGTAGACTAATTATAGCTTCTTCTTCTTTTTTTTTAACTTGCCCTTTTTTTGTTGTCATTTGCTCTTAATTAAGATCTTTGACACTCCCATGATATTTTCTTTTCTACTCTTTTAATTAATCAAAATTTTAATCACTTAATCACTTAAGTATACACGTGTTTTTCTTCAAATAAAAGTTTATATAATCTTATTGCAAAAGAAGTGAGAAATTTCTCTATTGTGTCATAAAAAATTTATGATGATAAAGAGAGTTTTATGATTTGATTTTGCACGAGTATCCACACAAGTACCAATAAAACAGAAAAAAAGAAGGAAATATAAAAATTTTATAAAAAAAATTTCTTAAAGGGAAAAATAGCAGAGTTTGACCTTGTTAAAATAATCTAATATATACTTAAAGTTATATATGTCATCTCTTGTTCGATCATAATTAGAGAAGATGGAATTACAAAATTAAGAGTAACTTCTTGATCTCCTATAGTGGTTATAGAGATTGTGGAAAAAAATAGTAAATGAATGATGATAGTAGTCATATGATGTCAATAAGGCAATTTTGAATTATTGATCGAACAATAGTATTTAGGCAATGGTGATCGAGTAATAGTAACTTGACAATGGTCTTCCGATAATAGAAAATTGGCTGTAACAATAAAGCATCAATGGCCGGATGAATACTAGCTAGTGATAGTGATCCAACGGTGGCATGCATGCGGTCATTGTCAATATCGAATGTTAAGTAAAGCTCTAGAGATCTTCATATCTCCATGTCCTCTCCTATCTCAAGTATTGACACCGGCCAGGTAGGGGGCTCGACGAATCCACATCGATGATCCGGTGATGGTCGCCGGACACGCTCCAAGAAGTTCTTGGAGGAAAGATCCACCACCTAAGAATCACTCTTAGGATACAGGAAACACATGAGATAAACTCAAATTTTATTCATATCAAAATCTATCCTATTACAAGACATTGGCTACCTTTTTATAGCCAAAAAAAGGAACATACTAGGCTACACAAAACAAAAGTAAGCACTAAATCTATGTAGCAAGATAAGCTACCAAATGGATTGAATTATCCTGAAGTTAATACAACTAATGGCTCAGCTCCGGCGTCAAGTATAGATCATCTTCATGTGAAAAATCGAGATCTATTTATAATATTTTTCTCTCCCTGTCCATTTCTTAGCACAATTCAGCTCCTCTTCAAAATTCATAAATGATTAAGATGTCTGTGATCAGTTTGATATGCTATATATAAGTGATAGTCTTTCTTTACAGAATAAAAGAAAGTATTGCATCTACAACATAGAGAATTTTGAGAAATGGATTTAGTTCCCCTTTTCATTACTGCATGGATTCCAGTTCTCAAAATGCTCATGGTGACTGGTATTGGATCGATCATAGCTACTCCCTCCATTGACGTCTTAGGCGAAGAAGCCAGGAAATACATGAATGCTGTAAGTCATATCTTTCTATTATTTTCTGTTATATATCCTTTCAGTATTCTTCAATAACTTTCTTCTGTTTATGGTAATAGATCTGCTCTTCGGATTATTTTCATTCCAAGAATCTGCTAATCAAATAAGTTCGTGAAGATTAAAATCATAATGGCTTTGAGGCTTAAAAATTTACCTTCTCCAAAGTGATATTTGCTCCGAATATTCAAATTAAAAGAGTTTTGCTGCTGGATTTTAATGATAAATTGAGCTTATGATACAACAAAATCAAACGCATCAGCGAGTAGAAAATGCAAGAGCTAGATTTTTCTTCAAATTTCTTTTGAGGAATCGTCTATGTGAAGGCTATGAAGTTATGAGCCTAAAATCTACAAGCAAAGCCACACTAACAGACATTTAAAATTGATATAATTAAATATATTTCATTAAAAGCAAAGAAAATAATTTATTTTCTTCTATGGTGAGACAAAACTCAGATTTGGTCATTACATAGATGACTTTAATAATCAAAATAATCTTCTGATATATGTTAATTGTTAATGTGAAGATATAAATATATTTTAATATGGTAGAAATTAATTCTATTTATTTTGCAAGGATTTATTGAAAATTTCTAAATTCATTTAAAATGTTGCACATGACAAATTATAGCTTTAAGATATTACAATGAATGCACGATAAATTAAAAATTATAGATTAAAGACTTGTTTGGGATAACTATAATATTTTATCAAATTAGTTGTGAATTTATTTTGAGGTAAATAACTTTTTTGAAAGCGGTTGTGGAAATTATAAATATATTCTTTTTTTTTAATTGAACTATGATTTTTTTAAAGTTATCAAACATTTGCAATTCATGTTGTAAAAAGCAACTTTCACAACAAAAATATATCGAAAGTACAAAAAAAAAGTAATCAAATGAAACTATCGTTGCATATGAAAAGTAAAAAAGTAAAAAAGCTACTCAGACATAGTCTAAGGTTTTGTTTGGGACGAATTTCTTATTACTTCTTAAAGCAACTTTCTAGAACAAAAATTTTAATTTTCGTACTCAAAAGTTACCTTAAGATCGAAGCAATAAAAAATTCGTCCCAAACAAATAATAAGAGACATTATTATATAGTTTAAGAAATTTTAAGACTAACATCTATTAAATATAAAATTATGAGAAATAGATTTAGATTATCTCTGTTTAAATCAAATTATGTAAAATATATTATTAAGATTGGTAGTTTAAATTAATTTTAAGAGAGCCGATCTAAGATTGTTTTTTTGAACAACTTTATCTTTTCAGTTGGTATCATAATTTTTATGTGGCCACTATTTTAATAACTTTTTGAACTATATATATATGAATTTACTTTCTCTATAATAATTTTATAATCTTTTTTTATAAAAAGCTGCAACGATCTCAACCGGACTTTAAATAAAATTTTAATTAGAGTTTTAAACATATTATTCAAATAGGCTTACTATACATAACCCATAGCATTCAATAAAAATAAAATGAGAATTTATAAATGACACAAATAATTGAATAATCTTTATTCTATGCGTGTTAACAGGTTGTATTTTATGTATTCAATCCTTCCATAGTGGGAAACAATCTATCTAAGACTTTCACTTTGGAAAGCGTGGCTTCCACGTAAGTTTAATTTTCTTCTGCCATGGATTAAATTATTAAAATCTAAAAAAAAATAAATGGCTTCATTTATTCTATTTTTAAAGCACGAATATTGATGCATTCATCTTTTGCAGATGGTTCATGCCTGTCAATATTCTTCTAACTTTTTTGCTTGGTTCTGTATTTGGATGGATCCTCAACAAAATTACTAAAGTTCCTTCTGGTTTAAGGCCCATTCTATTGGGTTGTTGTGCATCAGGTAAAATTAATATTATGTGAAAAAAAAAGTATTTTTATGTAATATTTAAATTTTACAGGTATTTTTTAGTTGTGTATATTGTAATAAGTAATAACACATGTTTTTATTTGTAATAACATCTCGTAAATCTTTAATTGCACAAAAAAATATCAATTTTCATTATAAAATTAATTTTATGTAAATATACTATTTTTAAATGAGATGGCTTGCGAGCTAATGAGTTTAATCTGTATTGAATTAAGCTTGACTTATTAGCTCAACAAATTTGACTCACAAGTATATATACTCGACTAAAAAAATATTTAATAATAATTTTTCGTGTTACGATTTCTTTTTTAAACATTCAAAAATATATTATTTCTTGTGCTAATATTAGAATTTATGGGCTCTCCTCATAAAAATTTAGAATATATTTCTATCATTTAAAAAATTAGAAAAATATAATATTAATATTATAATAATACCCCCTTATCAATTAGTTTATATGATAATACCTATTCCATCTGATCATCTCCTCGTGAGAAAAAATGATTCAATTTCTTCTCAATTAAATAGAAAAAAAATATTACTTCATTTTTCTTCAATAAAATAAGTGAATAAAAATTAAAATCTTTTTCATTACTTTTATTTTGCTTATTTTTATTATAATTATTTAAAATCAAATAAAATCTATGTTTTCGTTTTGACTCCTTCAAGTCAATATATAAAAGATTAAAAAATCATGTATTTTAATAAAAAAAATAAAATGCTATTATAGTTTTTTTTTCATGCCTAGAAATTGATTTAATTGCTTTAAATAAATTTGTAAAAAATTTAATTGAACAGGAAATTTGGGTATCATGCTTCTCATTGTTATTCCTTCAACTTGCAATGAAAGGAGCAGTCCATTCGGTAATCCTGTCTTATGTCAAGCTCGAGCATTGGCCTATGCTTCTCTCTCCATGGGTGTAAGTCTTCAGTCTTTATTTTCTACATTAAGGCTATATTTGGAGTGGCTTAAATATATGTCTTTGTGCTTAAAAGCTCCTTTCTCAGTCGCAATTTCAAAAATAACTTCTTGAAGGTAAAAAATAGGCCTAACGGTAAAAGAATTGTCTTCTAAATGCATGCTACACAGCTCATTTTGATCTATTGGTTTAGAACTTTGACTACTAATCAAGAGGTCTTAGGTCCATAGCTTGCATATATGTGATATGTATGTGAGTTTTCGACCCACGGTCAATTTCGGGTCACGGGTCGGGTTCGGATTTTCAACCCGTTTCTCTACCCGGGTCGGGTTAGGGTCGACCCGTTTTTCACCCGGGTCAGTTTGGGTTCAACCCGAACCTGACCCGTGACCCGAAATTGACACCCCTAACCAAAACAGTCAAAAAAACTAATTCAAATAAAGCCTAACGGCTCGTTTGGTAGCATAATTCCTTTCGCAAAATTTTGGTGAAAAACGGTTGCTCCAAACATACTTTTTTGCTAAGGAAGAAGCAAAAAGTAAAAAGCTTTGGAAATCAACAAGATAATAAATATTTGAAAAATACACTTTTATAAAAGTTACCTATCTAAATAGCAATAGAAATTCTTTTTCACGTCTCAAAATAGAAATTACACTAAACTTTGTTTGTGATGGCTTTCTTACTACTTAAAACAGTTTTTTAAAAAAAAATTATATTACAAAGCTGCTTTAGAAAACAGTAAGGAAGTTGTCTCAAACAAAACCTAAGGCTAATCCATCAACTCTTACATCATCTCTAAAAAAACATGACAATTATAAGATTCATCTGAAGATATCTTAACTCAAAATTTTTCATTATTTGCAAGCAAATTGGATAAGCTTTGTAAATGTATAAATACAAATTACAAATTGAATATTTTTATATTGAAGCTGTGTGAAATTCTTGCAGGTAAACGATTTGATATTCTGGTCATATGTGTACAATATTGTGCGATTATCTTTGGGATTTGAGAAGGAGAACATCAATATCACTGATAATGAAACATCTGCACCAAAGTCTATAGAGGAAGGAATGGGATCAAATCATGCGAATGACGCCAAATTGGTGGATGCTAAGGACAGTACAGGTTATATCGCTGGCACAGAAAATGAAGAAAACTCTCAGACAATGTGCAAGGTTGATTCTCTTTCTCAGTCATATTTTTATCAATTAGTTTTTTTTTTTTAAGATGAGTTTAAGTACATATAATTATAAATATGATTGTTAAATCTATATTAGCGTATAATTCGTTTTAAATACATTTATTATTGAACTTTAATTATGATTGTGAATAATTATGGTCAAATTTTTTAGTCAAATGAAAATTTTTTTCATCTATTAATAAGCTTGTGACTATTAGATGCCTCAACATAGGGATTAATTATTATGTGCGGATGCTAAACGCAGTCCGAAAACTAACCAAAATGCGTTACATCACATCTTCGCTCGGTACCGCGGGGTACCCGGCTCGGTATTGCTCGGTACCACTCGATACCACTGATGTGACGCATTCTGTTTGGTCTTCGGATGACGTTCTGTGTCAGGTCTTCGCACAAAATAATTTCTCCAACGGGGGGGGGGGGGAGGGGAGGGGGGGGGGGGGGGGCAGAGGGGAACAAATAATGACCCAACTTGTCAACCCCGATCCGAAGATTTTGGATTCGGGTTTTGGTTGATCAGTTTAATAGATGGGTTGAGTTCATGTCATGCATTCCGACCGATTTAATAAATAAGTTGGGTTGTTGGGTTCGGATTGACCCACCAATAGGATTTGACCCGAAAAAAATTAGTTTAATATTCTTTCATAACTTCTTTTACTTATTGATATAATCTTCTTATTTTTTATCAATTAACCTAAAATATATCATTAATAAGCTAATAACAATATTTTTTTTAATTAAAATGAGTTATCAAGTTGACTTCAGGTTGCTAGCAAGTTGGGTTTGGGTTCAATTTTTTGAACCGTTTTTTAAATGGGACTGGTTCAAATAGACTGTACTCGAGTCGGATCAATTTCATGTTGAACCCGAGCCCGACCTATTGACCACCCGTTTTGATACCCCTGCCTTAACACAACACAATCATCTCTTTACATAGTGCTAAAAATATGATAAGTAGCAAATTTGATTTTATTAAATTGATGATGATATATATTGATATTAGATGGAGGATGACAAAGTATTAAATTTATAGGAGTTTGACATAGAAAATTATGTTCATATCTTAACACATTCAACCCTGATCTGCATGATAGAGTAAATCAAATTTATTTAAAATTTAAATTCGATCTTAAATATTTAATTCCATGAATTTTGTCTCTAGTCAAGCTTAGTAGTGTCGATGGGTATATATATAAAAAAAAATATTATATTCATCAAATATGCGCTAATTCATCGAATCAATTTATATATTATCTGAAGGAATTTCACGTGCATCAAACTATATAAAAATATTGAATAAATTGACTCGATATCATTAAATGACAACCAATCACCCAACTTGATTATGGCAATGTTCATATTCAGCCATTATGGGTTGTCACATTAAAATAAAATAATAATAATAATAATATTATTATTATTATTATTATTATTATTATTATTAACGCAAGTATTTTAATGAGTATTTAATAATAAATATTTAATGCAGGTTCAAATTGGAAGAAAAATGTCAATATCAGTCTCCGGCCTGCAGCCAGCTATCGTTGCATTGAGAAGGTTGTTCACCCCATCAACATATGGTGTGGTATGGAATCAATACTTGTGCCTCAAGCTTATTCAAAAATTTTTGTGATAAAAAATTATTTTAGAAAGCAACAATAAAGTTGTCCCAAATATAGCCTAATGCTTCGTTTGAGATGACTTTTTTATACTTTTTAAAGTAGCTTTTTAATACAAAAATATATAATTTTATATAAAAAGCTATTTTAAAAAGCAATAATAAAGTCTTCCCAAACAAAGCCTAAAACATTATTAGGGACGGCTTTCTTACTGCTTACTTTAAGAAGCAATAAGAAAACCGCTCCAAACGAAGCCGAAAGTTGAACATTATTCTGTTTCATGTAGTAATTTTTTTATCATTTTCATGAAGTAAATGATTTCAATTACATAGCATTATTTTTCTCTCTCTAAATTTTTCTTTCAGATGATTATCAGATTCTATCTTTGTGTAAGAATGACAACTTCTAATATAATATTTTTCTTCTTAGTTAAACTATGTTGGAGAGTAAAAAAAAGTCTTGAAAACTACTATATATATACATATAGTCTACACTTGCGTTGATTAATTAGTATTTACGGATTATGCATTAAGGTTTCGTTTGGGACGACTTTTTTATTGCTTCAGAAAACGGAGTTTTAGTACTAAAATTAAAAAATTTGTACTACAACTCCGTTTTAAAAAGCAATAAAAAAGCCGTCCCAAACGAAGCCTAAGTCTCAAATGGGAAAATAAAAGTATTTAATTACTTCATTATGCAGATTTTAGGACTTACAGTTGGCATAATCTCTCCATTCAGAAAAGCACTGATAGGTGAAACTGCTCCTCTCCGCGCAATTCAAGGTGCCATTAGTTTGTTGGGGTATATTTCTTTCCTCTAATCAATATTAAACACAATTAAGGTTTCGTTTGGGATGATTTTTTAATTGCTTCTTAAAACAGCTTTCTAGTATAATAATTTTTAAACTAGAAAACTATTTTAAGAAGCATTAAAAAAGTCGTCCCAAACTAAGGTTTGGTTTGTGACGGCTTTCTTACTGCTTCTTAAAACAGCTTTTTAGTTCAAATATTTTAATTTTTGTACTAAAATGCTGCTTTAAGAAGCAGTGAAAAAGCCGCCCCAAACAAAGCCTAAGCCTTAGACATTCATATTAAAGACTCCAAGGTTTTCTTTCTAAATATAATATATTTTTTTAATAATATGATTGAAATTATATTAATCATCATGATTTTCTTAGAATGCAGGAGAAAATTATATACATTTTAGGCAAATTTTCTTCTCAAGACTGATAATTAATTACTAGCTAGTCTGACTAAAATTTTATGTGATTAAAAATAATCATGTAATAATATTCTTAAGAAAAATATGATTAAAATTTTAGTGACAAGTTGTATGAGGTATAATCTTACTTGTTTTCTTCTACAGTGATGGTGCAATTCCTACAACTACTTTAATAATGGGAGGAAATCTTATTAAAGGTAAACTTAGGCTCCATTTGGGGCAGCTTTCTTATTGCTTCTTAAAACAAATTTTTAATACAAAAAATTAATTTTTTGTATACTAAAAAGTTACTTTAAGAAGCAGTAAAATAGCCGTTCCAAATGAAACCTTATTTGCAGCATAGCAATTCTGAAATATGATAAAGAAGAAAGCTTCATTAAGGTTTTGTTTGGAACAGTTTTTTTATTGTTTCTTAAAGTTGTTTTTTTTATACAAAATTTTTGTACTAAAAAATTGCTTTAAGAAGAAATAAAAAAGCCATCCTAAACAAAATCTAAGCGTTTAGCGTTCACTATTTTAGTGCATAAATCAAGTCTGAATCTGTATTACTTCTTTTTACAGGATTTCGCAAATCTGATATCAAAGTATCATATGTTATTGGTGTAGTACTTGTTCGTTATTTTCTTCTTCCATTGGCCGGTATAGGCATAATTAAAGGAGCAATTCATTTTGGCCTTCTGCACCCTGATCCTTTGTACCAGTTTGTTCTATTGGTCCAATATGCTGTCCCACCTGCAATGAATATGAGTACGTGTTTTAGAACTTAATTATTCATTTTTATGGGCGATTTTTAGATTTATTGTATTTTTTTTATTCATTAACAATTATTTTTTAATTAATTAATATATGATACAGAGCATGCAATGGTTCCAAGGAGAATTTTGAGTCAGGATATTTTGATTTAAAAATGATAATGATAAATTTTATAGCATAATATTTACTTTCACAGTTGTAAAATTTTGGATTCTTTCGGGTTTAAAATAATTTTTTTAGTGCAAGTATTTTTAGTTCAAGAAATTTTTGTACTAAAAAGCTGCTTTAGAAAGCAATAAAAAAGTTACCCCAAATAAAGTCTTAGGCTTCATTTGAGACGGCTTTTTTGCAGCTTCTTAAAACAATTTTTTAATACAAAAATTTTAATTCGTGTACTATAAATTAAAGCTGCTTTAAGAAGCAATAAAAAAGCCGTTATAAACTAAACCTTAGTCGGACTAAATATATTGTATGAGACATAATAATTGCATACATATAAAGTAAGAAAGCACTGTCGTATAATTTAAAAAGAAATTAATCTTTTAAATTTTAAGCTCAATTTAACTTCTTTTCCTTTTTAGAATTTTTTTTACAATAAATTATGGCATGGATTTGCATTGAGATTAGTGTAATTTAAAAATATTATTTGTACAGGATATATATATATTCTGATTTTTAAAAAAAAAAAAATAGAAGATGATAGTCATTTTCTTCTTGGCAGGTGTAATATCTCAACTATTTGGAGCTGGTGAAAGCGAATGTTCCATTATCTTCTTTTGGACTTATGCTTTGACATTGATATTATTCCCTCTATGGTCAGGAATTTTCATGTGGTTGGTATCTTAATGCTAGATTATTATATGAATGGAGCTTATAAACATAATGGAAAGGTATCAAATTTGGAGAAGACAATAAAAGCTTTCAGTATTTTGGGCAAAATAAGTATTTTCTTTTCCTTTCATGTAATGTAACTAAAGTCATGTTTGTTTTGCCCTTAACTTAAAGTGTATTCTAGAATGAAATAAGTACTAATACTTATTTGTGTCAAAATGTTATTGCAAATTTATGTGATGAACTCAATAAGTACACAAATTATGTTTACCATGGATGGATTTCTCGTTCTAATAGTAAAATTTTGTGTGTGGGTGTTTTATTTTGAAAAAAGAAGCAGCTTTGAAAATTCTACTTTCAAATCTTTTGTGTAAATCAGGAGTGTCAAAATCTGACACGACCTGAAACTAGGCTGAAAAAATTTTGGGTTCATGTCAACTTATTTGTCATACGGGTCGGTTCGGGTTTGTATCCAACCCGTTTGTAAAATTGATCGGGTTCGGGTGGACCTGGTAACCCGAAACCAACCCGAATTGACCCATTTGTAACATTCACATGACCGGTCTCCATGTCTCATAAACGACTCAACATCGTCGCATCATGTCTCCAGTCACGTGACCTGGTGACGAGTGACTCGTGACAGTGTCTTGTCTCCCGTCACGTCACGTCCATGCAGCTGCCGGCATCTGGTCGAGTCCGAGCTGATGATGAATCCGTCCCACACGCCCGCTAACTATGATCCTTTCGACTACAATCACGCAACTACGATTTTTTTTTTTTTTTGGCATTTGTCACTCTACTACAGTCATTCCGACCATCATCACTTGACTACAATCTTTCCAACTTACATTACCGGTCGATTATGTTTCTTCCGACCACCGTAGCCCGCTGACTACAATCCTTCATACTACCACCGTCGTCCACTATGGTCTTTCCGACCACTGTCTGCCGCCAATTATAGTCCTTCCGACCATCGTCACATGACTAAGACCTTTTCGACCGTCGTTGCTCGCTGATTATGATTCATCTGGCCAATGTCGCCCGACTATTATCTTTTCAACCTTTGTCGACCGTTGATTATTGTCCTTCAGACCATCGTCGTCCATCGACTACAGTCTTTCCAACCACTGTCGCTCGAGTGCAGTCATTTCAACCACCATCACTCACTATGAACTTTCTGATCTCCGTCGCCCATCGACTATGTTCTCTTCGACCACCATCTCCAGATTATTATCTCCCTAAATGTTGTCACCAGATTGACTACAGTCTTTCCGACCATCATCCCCCAACTACGGTCTTTCCGACCTCCGTCGCCCATCAACTACAGTCTTTCCGATCTCTGTTGTCCTCCAAACACAGTCCTTCCAACAACGTCACCCGATTACAGTCGTTTCGACCTCTGTCACATGATTGTGGTCTTTCTGACCGTCATTGCCCGACTACAGTCCTTCCGACCTACGTTGCTCATCGAATATAAACCTGTGCCTACCAAACTAATATGTTAATACTAATTCTTCCAACTCGCACCATGTAATGCACTTTATATGATGTATATTTGATACATCGAGCCAAGGTCTCCCCCCCTGTAAAAACTCTAGTATCTCTTATGAATGCTACACCCTCATCTTATATCTATATGAGTACTGGATCTTCGAACAAAGCTAAGACGCTAAACTAAATCTCTCTCTACCGCCGTAAATATTTTAGGACCCAACAAACATTAATATTAATAAGAGAGAACTCTTCATTAAGATGTCATTAACTTGACATTAATGAAACTTTTAGGTTCTCTCATTCATGGATTGATTCTAATCCAAACAAAAAAGGAATAGTAGCTACAATAATTTAGCATTATGGCTTCGTTTGGAACAACTTTCTAAATTAATTTTTTGATTAAAAAACTCTTAGTTAAAAAAATATGTATATATGTTCTAAAAAATTACTTTAAAAAATAATAAAAAAAATCGTCCAAAATGAAATCTGCGGAAGATGCCAGTATATTTTATCCCTTCTTATCTGCACTTCTGCTGCACATTGCATTCATCATTAATATGAAAATAATAATGCAGAACGGCTAAATAGCTTTATCTATTATTAATTGTTCTCTGCGTTGAAAGGAAAGGACCAAAATTACCATTTGGTAATGATAGAATGTGGAGAAATTGTCGTTGATCGCAGTTCCATGAGGAAATAGAAGACGGTTCTTGAATTGTTCAGCAGGAGAACAAGCAATTTGTAATGATAATATTCATCTAAAAATGAAAAAAAAGGGTCAGAAATTTAGTTTTTCCGGTGGATTTTGGCCCTCGATAATGCTCTTTGACAATCCAATTTTTGTTTGGTGTGACGCGAAAGGGATTAATTATTTTGTGGGGATGTGGAATGTCGATCAATCAAAATGCATCGCGTCACCTCTTAACTCAGTATCACCGCTCGGCACCATTCGGTATCGCTGATGTGGCGCATTCTGGTTGGTCATCGGACATTCGGACGTAGAGCTGCATCTTGTATCCTCACAAAATAATTTCTTGACGAAAAGAGAGTAAAACATTGCACTCCCGGTTTAATTTTGATATAATTAAAATTATTAGATTTGGCTGATTTCTACCATTACCGTCCACCACCGCCGACTGCTATCATCGTATGCAAGCCATTGTTGATCGCTATCATTACTATCATTGTTGATCATTGCTCGAAAAAAAAATGCAATAGACATATAAATCCAAGTAAAATTATTAGATTTGGGACTGCTTCATTAATGTTTTTAAAATCAGCTTTGTAATATAAAAATTTATACCGTGAAAATTATTTTAAAAAAATAATAAGAAAGCTGTCCTAAAGGAAATCCAAGTCAAATTGCCATAAATAATTCACAATTATGATGAGTTGAGCATAAGCTAGCTCAAGCATTTTAGAGTTCCAAAAATAACTAAAACAATTATCAAGATCAAGTTCAATAAAAAATAAATAAAACAATTTTTAAAACTATTAGATTTTTGCATTTGAACAAGTTATATTTCTACAAAAGAATATATGACTAAGCAGTACTTAAACAATAAAAAAAAAACAAAAGCAAAAAAAACAATATAATGGTATTTGACCTTCCCTATATATTTGCAATGCAAAGCACCCACTAACACCATACATATTATCTGGCGTTTCTTCTTCGGTTTCAGATCTTTTCCTGCTCCTAATCTTATACTGCTGCATTTAGAGGTATTTCTCTTTTGGGAATTCATCTCTTTCCAATTCATTTCTCCAACCTTTTATTATTATTATTATTATTTATAAATCTTCTTGTATCAATTATTTATTATTCGGTATAGTTATAAAATATTCGTTAATGAAATATATAAGCAATTCATATATAATTATTTTTATATTTTTCATAAACCTGACTAATCACTAAATTATTATTTCATAAAAATTAATGAAACTCAATTCATATATAATTATTCTGATGTAGTAGAGTAAGATTAATTATAATTTTTAAGTTCACAGAGCATTTAAAGGGAGAATTTGTAATACACAAAAAATTTAGTAAAAAATATAAAATTTTTCTTAATTAAATTATACCTGAAATATTAATTTTCCAAAAAAATAAAAAAGTGTGAACATATTCACATATTTTCCTAAAGTTTAAATTCTAAGTGCCTTTAATTATGTTTAACAGTTAATTAAAAATATGCTCATTCTGCACTTAGGACAGCACTAACAGTAGCCTAATCAACAACTTAATTAAGGATTAACACTAGTACAGCACTAACACTAGCCTAATTAATTAGCACTAACAGAAGTACAGCACTGCAGCATTCCACTAATCTCTCCATGCAACGGTTGATGTATTAATCAGCCGTTGATTCAGCTGAGTGGAGTGAGCATTATAACATTGCTGGGTAAGCCTTCTCCGATTCGTATTTCATTAGCCAGTTTCTGTTCAAGGGTTCAGTGGGTTATGGAGTTCGCTTAGATGCTGGAGCAGGGTGCCGAGAGAGGAAGGAAATCGGTGGGGGCAAGAAGCGGAGGAAGGAAATAGAAAAGGTAAGAGACTTTGATTATAGTATTATACTACTACTTTAATTCATGTTATTTACATTTCTAATACCTAAAAAATTAATATTATATACCTCGGCTCCTACTCATAAAACAAATATGGGTGTATTTAGTAGGGGAACCCCCTTTAGGTTGAGCTATTATTCTGTGCATACACCAGATGGTTCTCTTGTCCCATTTTATTGTAGTTAATGGTCGAGCCAAATTTGAGGCAACACCAACAGTTACTTCTAAGTTTGCTCCCCCCCTGAAAATTAAGGTTGGTTCCGCCCATGGATGCATTGAATGAAATATTAAAGTTTATAGGGTGGTATGGGTGGTAATAATGAAAAATAGGAGTGACGTATTTGATATTAAAATTTTATATAAGTGATAGAAATTTAATATTAAAGTTTTAGGTGTCAAATGAATAAATATCATGAAATAAAATATTATGCATGTAAATCCCCCTAGGCTGAAATTTCTTGGCCAAGTTTTTAATATAGACTACTCAAATATTATTTAGGATTTTTAAATGGCCGGTATATGAGGAAGGGAGATTCTGATTCCAATATAAAAATTGTTCTTTTTTAAATAAATTTAATTTTTAATTAATTTATTTGAATAATTAAATGCAGAAATGATAGGAAGTGAGAAATGTGAATATCTTTAAAAAAGTTAAAGAATTTGATATTTTCTCTGTTGCACCATATGTTGCTGGTGGGGAATAAGGTGGGTTGTGACAAAAAGCTTCGACAAATAATAGATGGCTTGAAGTTTTGCAAAGCTTGCTTCTATTTAAAATTTTATATTGTAAAGATTGCATTGCAAAATTTAATATTTTATTTTCAGAATAAGTATAGACTTTTTAATTTTTATTTAATGTTATATGTCAAAATCAGAATTTTATGAGCACAAACATCTGCAAAGTTTGGGCTAAATATCTTTTATATTTAATATTTTATCTTATCACAAATATATGCAAACTTTAGTATATTATCTTATTTTAATCTTCGGTTATTTCTCCGAAATTTTAAATATTTAAAAAAGACATTTTCTATAATTAGCTATAATATAAGCAATATTTATATTAAAAAATCTGAGCAACATAATTATTGAAATCCTTAAAGTGATTAATGTTGGAGGATTTACTAGTGTAAGAGGTAGAACAAGAAAAAAAAAGAATATATAAATTAATTTTATTATTTAAAAGGGAAGCAAATTAAGGCATCTTTCGAGATAACTTCTTTAATATTTTTAAAAATAGTATAATTTTTTTTAATAAAAATTTTTATTACTTAAAATTTGTAAAAAAATACTCAAATGAAGGCTAAATTTTATTATTAGAAATATTAAATAGTTAGAATTTATTAATATATATCTATTATACATATAAAATATTAATATTTTTCATAATTTTTTGCTGATTTCATTTCATATAAATTCAATAAAACAAAAACTTTTTTGCTTAAAATAAATCAAATAATGGTTAAAATATAAATCAACAAATGATTTTTTATTTATTTATTTATTTTTACAGAATCAAAGGAAAAAAGCTGGGCCGGAAACTTTACAGAGATAATATTAAATGAGAAAATTTTCAACTCTTTTATGTGCTGCATATCCATATTCTGAAGATGCTCATTGTGACTGCCGTTGGATCGTTTATAGCTCTTCCTTCCATAGGTGTCTTAAGTGAAGAAGCCAGGAAAAACTTGAACAGTGTAAGACGTTTTTCTCTCTTTTATAATTCACTCTGTTATAATTTTATGATGTTTTATTGATTCTCATTTATATTTTCTGTCATATTTATAAATGTATAATAATTAGTTATATTTTTACTGCCTATAATTATTTTATCATAATTATCTTATTTGATACAGAAATTTTTTTCTTTCAAAATTTTATCTCATATCTTTCTCTCAGTGTGATTATAATAATTTATAATTTTAATAACTTTATAAATATATCATAATTAATTAAAAAATAAATATGTTGTATGAAATCAATAATTATTCATAGTTAACTGAATTACTTAAATAATTAGAAGTCAATTAAAAGTAATCAATTAATATATAATATATTTATTTCTAATTATTAGTATAATTATCTTAAATTAGTTTAATTAATATTTATAATTTGTAGTTATTATAGTTATTAGTTTAGAAATAGAATTGTTCATTAAATTAGTTTAATATTTAAATATTTAATTAAATCATCAATATGAATATTAATTAAATAATTCATAATTTCAAAACATAATTTACAAATTATTCATGATTTAAAAATATAATTAGATAATTAGTAACTTAATATAGTAAATATCTTTAATAAGTTATAACTTATTAACTCTTTATATATTAATTATTTATTAATAAATTTATAATATAATAAATAAATAATAAATTAATTATAAATTAATTAATTATTAAATTTACAATATTTAATTTTTAGGTATTTGTTACTTATTATATTATTAATTATTTAATTATCAAAGTTCCTAGAACACGCAAATTAAATTTAAACACATTAATTAATTTCTAAATGAAACTAACTGTCTTATTGAATTACGTGCTAAACATTTTCATAATTTAATATATTTAATTACTCAAAATCAACACAATTTTTCAGGATTTAAACCCTCAAGATTTACTACTCTTGATTTACACGGTTTTACTAAATCCAACTAAGCCAAACAGCCCCTAAACGTGTTTGTGAACAGAATTGGTAAACAATAAGAAAACTTTGTCAAAAAAAATGCAAAGAAGAAATAATCTATCAATACATTTAAAGCTCTCTTTTACTAGCAACAGGTTATGAGTAATTTTTCAGAGAAGAAATTATGTCAAGATATTTTGATTTAGTCCTTTATTGAAATATTTTTAAAACTTTTGAAACAAAATCTTTGATCTTTTTATATGAATTCTTGGCTTTTCATAATTTAATATATCCTAAATTTTTATTTTCTCTCTTCTAAATTATTGTGAATTTTCTCATATGGTTTTTGTGCATTTTGTGCTAAAATCAATTTTTTTTCAGCCAAAATCTAAAATTTTAATATTTTGTCTGAAAATAATTATAAATATCTTTATTCTAAATTTTAATATATTTGAACGATTAGTTTTTGCACTTTTTTGAAAGAAAAGTCACATATTTTTTGTCGTTTTTTTTTTAATTCTTTTTATTTATTTTTTGAGGGTTTAAGCGAATCAAGATCGGTTCCATGGAAAAGAATTTTTTCTTCTTCAACCAATGGCCGTTGGCTCGATCCGCTCATACTTTTCTCCTCTAGATTTATATAAACTGCGTATATTATTAAAATATTTTAGATTTGTTTTCTTATTATATTATTTATGATTTTTGTATTTAAATATAAGATTTTGTCAAGTATAACTAATTTCTTAGATATAAGCTATTTAATTTAAATCTAAAAAAAACTTTTAAATATAAAATTTTTTTTGACGTAATTTTATATTAAATATAACTCTTTTACTACTAATACATATAATGTATATATTATATATATTGATTATATATAGATATTATAATTTAATAAAAGTTATAAGATATTTCTCATCAACGCCTAGAAAAATGCATACCATTACTTTTTATAATAGGATTTTTTTTCTTAAGAATCTATTAAGTAAGAACTAATTTTTCGCAATATTAAATATATTTATATAATAAATTAATTAGTAATATAAGATATTTCTTCTGAATTTTTGGGAGAAAAGATCTTATAAATTTATCCCCGCATTTGTCATTTGGCTTATTCTCATAGTGAATATAAGCTCCCAAAGGGACTCATCAAACTTTTATTGTTCTTTTAATGTCATTTTACATTAATTAGTTTATGAAGAAAACTTGCTTTAAAGCCTTCAGATCTGCTTTATGATTAGTGCAACATATAAGTAATTAGTATTGTACTCATATCAAAATAAATCTAAATACTTTAATATTTATTTTGATTAAAAATATTTGGTATTTGATAGGACATACTAACTTAATTTCTATATTAAAAAATGCTGACAGTAATATCTTTCATTAACAGGTTGTATTATGTATTTCTTCCTCTTTGTGGAAACAATTTATCTACAAGTCATACAACTCAAGCGTGGCTTCACGTATGTTTTATATATATAATATAATATATATATTATAATTATTATATGTAACTCATTTTATAAACATATCAATATAGTACTGAAGAAATTATATTTAATTATCTGTTTTAACATACTAGATGGTTTTGCTATCAGTTCTCCTTGCTCTACCCATTGACGTCATTGGTTCAGCCATTTGGTTGATCCTCTAAATACAAATTACACAACATCTCCTATTTAAGGGCTCTTCTTGTGGGTTGTTGCTTCAGGTAAAATTAACAAAATTGAAAAAAAAAAAACTTTATTTCTGCCAAACTATTAGATGCCACAAAATAATTTTTTGCATCAATTTGAATAAAAAATTCTAAATTAGTAATTTGGAATATCATGAGGTGTAATAGAAATAAAAATATTACACATAAATATATGCAATAACAACAACTTACACATCAAATCTTATCCTACTATGTTAGGTCGGCTACATGAATCTTTTTTCTCTATTGTGTCTTGTTAAGGAGAAATTATTCTGTGCGGACATTAGACCGTCTGGAGGCAAATAAGAACGCATCACGTCATTTGGTACACAGCTGTGATACAAAGCAAAAAGTGACAGCGGGTTTCCGATTCATCTGTGGACGACGTCCGTATCCGCACAGAATAATTTCACCTGTTTAAGATCAGATTCTCATATAACATCTAAAAAAAAATAATTTCTAATAATTTCTAACTAAGTCTCTTTTAGGTTATTATACTACCTTTTGTTTTAACATAAGCAAATCTAATTACATCTATTTTTCTAATGTGGTTCATTTGAAGGCTACTTTTATGTGACCAAATCATCTTAGCCACTCTATTACTCCAAACTTTTCACGTATATATATACTCGTTCTGCGATTTTTGTCCCTAAGAGATAAAAACCCCCATCCACCGAGCATTATCATCTCTATAACTAATTAAGAAAATATAAATAAATTATAAAATTTATCTCAAAATAATTTTAAAAGTATTTTCAAATCTTTTTGGTTTATGATTTTAGTATTGCAATAGAATTATTTTCTGATTTGTTTGGGCAATATAAATTTTATTGTTTTAATAACTAATTTCTATTAATCTGAAATGTATGACAGAAATCTTGGTGTCGCTTCTTATCATTGTCCCAGCTACTTTAAATGAAGTGGAAGCCTGTTTGGCAACCCAGCCTTTGTAATTCCGAGCTTTGGCCTACGCTTCATTCTGCATGGGCGTAAGTCTTTCTGGCTTATAATGTTCTTAAGGGTATATTTGATTCGAAGAAATCAAGGAAAATTCCCTCATAAATTTTTTTCTTCTTCTGATATGCATTATTGAAGAACCCAATCCTCTAGAAACCTTAGATTAAGGCTCGTTTGGGCACGAACTTTTTATTTGCTTTTCTAAACGTGAGTTTTAAGTCACAATTATTTTTATTTTTTGTACTTATAAAACTCCGTTTGTTAAATTTAGTAAAGCATATAAAAAAGACCGTCCCAAACGAAGCCTAAGGCTTTGTTGACTTATTTCTTATTGCTTCTCTTATAGCAGCTTTATTTAGTAGTAAAATTTTTTTAAATTTTTGTACTAGAAAGCTGTCTTTAAAACCGGGTTTTGGGACGGCTCTTCTTAAGATGTCGTATATTTTTGATTAAAAATTTAAAGCTTTTGTAATTTTGTACTAGAAACTGTTTTAAGAAGCAATAAGAAAGCGGTTCGAAACGAAGGTTTCATTTGGGACGACTTCTTTATTGCTTCTTAAAGTAGCTTTTTAGTATAAAAATAAAAATTTTGTACTAAAAAGCTGCTTTAAAAAACAATAAGATAGCCGTCCCAAACGAAACCGATGTCCAAAGATATATGAGGAATAAAAAACCTCCAAAATTAGGATTCAAGAAGCCTTCCATTCATAGCTAGAATTATTTTCTATTGAACACAATCTACTCTAAATTTTAGATTGGATGCACATACATGCAATAATACTGAATATGCGTTTTAAGCCTTGTGAACATTTTTCAGATAAATGATATGATCTTTTGGTCATATGTCTACAACATTGTGAGATTATCTATTGGATTTGGAGAAGAGAAGAAGAAGATAAGGCAGAATGAAGCATCAGCACCTAAGTCTATAGAAGATGGAACAGTATCAACTAACGAAAGTGGCGAAGATTGGAAAGATGCTAAAGAGTCATTTTCTGCTAGTGGTGAATATGTTCATGAAAAATCATGCACCAAATTCAGTGAGCCTTCAACAAAAAGCAAGGTTGGTTCACTTTTTTAATTATTTTACTCTATTTATTTCCAGATAGATCTTAGTGTTATTAAAAAATTATAGCATATGATTGTCAATTTTAACTTCTAAAATTAATTTGGTTGAGAGATAGATAGCCTTTCTTTCAAAATAAACTTCATGTCACTTGAATTATCATTCAATCTCATTATTAGATTTAGGCTTTGTTTTGAACTATTTTTTTATTTCTTTTTCAAGCAGCAAAATATAATGGCCAAAAGCTGTTCCAAAAGAAGCCTTAATTTCTTGTTTCTATAATTTTTCTTCTCTTTGTGACTTCCCAATTGATCTTTAGTCGTGCTTTATTGCCGAATAATTTGGTGGTTAGTAGAAAGCACAAAATGAAGATATCTCAATATTCTAAATGCGACTTTTGGGAAACTAAGGCTTCATTTGGGATATATTTTTTATTACTTTTTAAAACAATTGTTTAGTACAATTTTTTTTTGAACTATACATTTGTGTACTAACTAAAAAGTTGCTTTAAAAAATAGTAAGGAAGTTGTCCCAAACAAAGTCTAAGAAGATGAGTGTTTATAATGACAAAGATCTTTGGTGCGCTTCCCATGATGATTGGTGTCATAATTTGTATAAGAATTATGAAAATGATGATCATCTATATATTGATTGTGTTCTAATATGTTTAATCTTTTTTCGTATGATTATTATATTGTTGTTGTTTTATTCTCGTAATTACTACAATGTCCTAATTTGTATTCTTCTTTATAATAATATATATGTTATGCTAATAAAAATAATTGGTTTGAATATGCACTAATTCATCAAAGCAAATACAATGATTGTGCACATTCTTATGTGAATTATTTTCATAAGTTTCTCAATACAATTTTTTTTATATATAGATATTTTCCTAGAAGAAGGATAGCAGATATCTTTTTTATAATCCTCATACGTCAATTTCATGTTTTCAACAATGTTTACAGGTCCAAACATTAAAAAAAATGGCAATATCACTCTCAGAGATGCCAGCATTTATTGCATTGAGAAGATTGTTTACTCCATCAACATATGGAGTGGTATGTTATCAACACCTATATGCCTTATGTTGCTCATCTATCTGATGGTAGAATGTTGTGTAAATATAATTACTTAGGCATTTCATGCAATCTAATAAAATCCTTCATGTACAATTGCACCTACTTGTCAACCATATTAGCCTATGGCTTCATTTGAGACGGCTTTCTTATTCTTAGTACTTCATAAAACTATTTTCTAGTATAAAAATTTTAATTTTGTACTAGAAAGCTGCTTTAAGAAGCAGTAAAAAAACCGTCCCAAACGAAGCCTATATCACGGGTAAGAAATAGGCTAACTTTAGCGAAACAGTTAGGAAGATTAACAAAAAGAAGCTTCAGACTCACTGCATGTATATAGATTTTGATGCTGTATATATAATAAACTGTAAAAAATAAAGGTAAAATTGTATAATATTTTATGCAGATTATTGGACTTACAATTGGCATCGTTTCTCCATTCAGAAGAGCACTAATAGGTGAAAAAGCTCCTCTTCGTTCAATTCAAGGTGCCCTTAGCTTGTTGGGGTATATTGCTTAACCTTGATTTGTTTGTTATAACAATACCTTTAAACTTTAATGATTGAGATAAAGCTAATAATAATACTGATACAATTCTTCTTGCTTCTTTTTCAATCACAGCGATGGAGCAGTCCCTGCAACTACTTTAATAATGGGAGGAAATCTTGTCAAAGGTACATACAGTTCTTCAATATAGCTTCGTTTGGAACAGCTTTGGCCATCATTTTTTTTTGCTTCTTTCGAATGATTTTTATGCTAGAAAGCTGCTATAGAAAGTAGTAAAAAAATTGCGGCAAAGCATAAAAGAGTACAATTTGCGGTCATGAATTTATTTATAAAAAATTTAATTTTGCAGGATTTCATAAATCCGACATCAAAATTTCAGCTGTTGTTGGAGTAGTAATAGTTCGATATCTTCTGTTGCCTTTGACGGGCGTTTGCATAATCAAAGGAGCGATTCATATTGGCATTTTGCACCCTGATCCATTGTATCACTTTGTTTTATTGGTGCAATATGCTGTTCCACCTGCAATGAACATGGGTAAGTGCTGTTTCAGTCAAGTTTGGGGCTTTCTTATTACTATATTTTTTGGTTTCTTTTCATGATTTCAAGAATTAATTAAAATTTTGGAGATGTTTGATTACACTCCAAGGAAAATAAGAAGGTTTTTGCAGCACTTAATGCAAGCTATGATGGCGGTTTTTTAACCGCAACAAAAATACTCGTAGGGGTTCTAAAACCTCTTCAAGACCATCATAGTTAGTGTTCGCTGCAAAGAACTTCCACAACCATTTTGAAATGAAGGTTTTGTTTGGGATGGCTTTCTTACTGTTTCTTAAAACAATTTTTGTACTAAAAAACTACTTTAAGAATCAGTAAGAAAGTCGCCCCAAACAAGGCTAAAACTCCCATGTTATTTAGAAGATCAGGTTCTTTGTCTTGTCCTTTTTCGTATTTAACTTATTAATTATCAAATAACCTATCACTTAAATATCAACACATTTGAACTACATTTTATTTTAAGAATGTAAACTTAAACAGTTAATGTATGTTACTAAGGTTTCATTTGGGGCAGTTTTTTAGTATAAAAAGCTGCTTTAAGAGCAGAAAAAAATCCGTCCCAAACGAAGCCTAAATGAATATGTATTTTTAAATAAAGAAAAGTATTTCTAAATAATTTATGCAAAAATTTTCTAACATATATGCTTTCTGGGTTGTTGACTGCAGCTGTAATCACTCAAATGCTAGGTGCTGGTGAAAGTGAATGCTCTGTCATATTCTTTTGGACATATGCTTTAACTTTGGTATTATTTCCTCTATGGTCAGCATATTTCATCTGGATGGTGTCTTGATGCAAATTTAAGGGGTTATTCTTTTATTCTGGCTTTGTCATACAGTTTGGTGATGATAGTATTATCATTGTTGGGTATATAAGTGGTAAGTGAAGATATTATGATGTTATGATTATTGAGGCATCAAATAATTTCAATGTTAATTGAAGAAATATTTTTTGTTGTTCAATTTTGATCATAGTACTCTATAAATATATAGAAAAAAAAGTTAGAACTTTAGTCTTGTAATGGACAAAAGGAAATGGAAAAATAAAAGCCCATATTGTGATTGGAGTAATGGCCAACTTAAGCTTCGTTTGTGACAGCTTTCTTTCTGCTTTTTAAAATAATTTTTTGTACAATTTTTTTTTGAATTTGAAATTTGTGTACTAGAAAATTGTTTTGAAAATAATAAGAAAGTTGTTCCAGATGGAGCCTTAAATATAATTTGTAGGAGTTGATTAGAGGGTAATATGATCATCAACATAACTTTGATTGCCATGATTTAGAAAAATTATCAACTGGGACTTTGGATGAGGAGGTTGACTTGGTGATATAGAAGAAGGCGAAGACTCGGAATTGGCCATGCATGTATGAATCTCATCTATTAATGAAAGCTCAAGATTGGGAGAAATTATTCTGTGCAGACACCAGATCGTTCGGAGACGAATCAAAATTTACCATGTCACTGCAGTCTGTATCTGTACAAAATAATTTCACCATGATTGGGCAAAGAACCCAAAATAATCTTGCATAACTTTTTTAAAAGCATAAAAGGAACATAATGCTAGGACTTGAACACAAGCCTCTAGCATAGAAAAGTAGAGCCTTATCAATTGGCACATAGAGCACTTGATGCGTTCAATTTTACTATTTTGTTACATAAATTATAACTCTATTAAAAGAAGTCTAATTTCTTATTTTCTTATTTTGATCTGAATTTTGACTCATTAGAAAGCATTTACATATAAAAAAAAATTATATGTAAGTTATACTTTTTTTTTAAAATTAATACCTAAATATTTTTTTTTTAAATAAGATAATATAGATTTGTATATAATATAATTAATAGATTATAAAATATAGAATTTAATAATTTATTGAAAAAAATATTAATATCAAAATGTTAGTTCACAATAAATTATTAAATTAAATAGAAAAGGAAGAAAACCACAAAAAAATAATTGACATTACTTTGAAATCCGTCAATTTGTATCTCTACTAATAACAATTTTCATTCCATGATAACTTCATTAAATTTATAATTAAGTCATTAAAATTCTATAATTTAACCATTTAGAAATATAAAATTTAGATTATAAAATGATAAGGAAATTTCTAAGAGCTCTACATCTTCTTTTGGATTTATTATAGTAGTTCAATTAATGCAATTCCACTAAGTCGATACTTTCTCTTGGATTAAAATGATGTTTATGGATATCCAGTCACTTTACCACAGCATGCAAGTCTTATTTTAAACAATCAATTAGTTCCTCGTTCACTTTTACTCTGATTAAATTATATAATCCCCTAGAGTATCCTTCTATCCTCTATTGGCCATAATAAGATTATTTCGTAGAAGGATTATCCTTATAATGTACCGCCGTTAAACCGCCAGTTCCTTACCAACGTTATACCGGCGGTATAGCCGTCAGAAAACTCCTTCATAATCGGCGGTTAAACGGCCGGTATGCCCGTAAATTACCGGCGGTCATCGGCATCATGACCGCCGGAACAAAACCGGCGGTACTTGCCGCCAAAAAAACGCCGTTGAAAACGATTTCCTACGCGATTTTTACCGACAGATTTTAAACAGCCGCAAAGCCGCCGGAATTTTACAAAACCGCCAGAAAGCTTAAGATAACCGCCTGAATGAGCCGCCGGTACTGAGTGACTTAGTAGGACTATATATATCACTTTATCACGAAGAATACGTGAGACACGTACCTAAAGGTCATGTCAATTGATCACCAAAGCTTATTATTTGAAGTTTGTGATTACAAGTTTATAATGTTTAGCCTTAAATTTCATTTGAATTGATCCCTAGAGCTTTTCACTTGTGCTTATGACCATGATCTTACAAGAATAGACCACTTTTCTCCCTATGAGATTTAGGTTTTGTTTGGGACAACTTTCTTACTACTGCTTAAAACAGCTTTTTAATACAAAAGTTAAAAAAATTTGTATTCAAAAGTTACTTTAAGAAACAGTAAAAAACTCGTCCTAAAATAATTAGAGAGTGTCAAGAAGCCATTTTCTTTATTATTACAATATGGTCAGGTAAGAACTATAGGTCTCCCACCTTAGATGTGCAAGCCATGCCTCTCTTTATTTTTCATTTGTTATATCTATATGGCCAAGCAAATGTTGCATACTTTAGCTCTGTTCAGCCATTATGATCCAACTACACAAGTGTGAAGAAGCTTGTTGCTCTTTATTATAATGTAATCAAACTCACATTATATTTGTTAGTCTTATATTTCCATCATATATGTGCAAGCCCATTTGTATTTCACTATCTCTCTTATTCTTTATTTTGTCATTTTAATATGGTCAGGCAAACTGTTAAATCTTTCATTTCTTCCACTTTATTGTTATTATGATTGAGTCAAGCAAGCGTTGAAATATGCTTTTGTTTATCCTGATGATGTTCAAGTCAAATGAGCATTGGAGTTACATGTCTCCCCATCCCACAATAGATATATAAGGCCATTCAATATGAGAGTCTCTTTGACGTGTTTATCCACATTATTAGAGCAGCTAATCATATTGTTTAAAACTAACACCGGCATTTGTTTCTCTGTTTAAACTTTCTCCAATCAGCTTCTCACACGTGTACCTAGCATTCACTTTATTTGCCTATATATTCACACCTGTACCAATGAGATAATTGAGACATCAATAATATTTCATTTCTATCTATTGTATCTTCTTCCTCACCTCCGATGGACTGTTCTCTGTGTCGATCTTGATCTTCAGTTTCTACATGGTATCAGGCCTCTCTTTCCTTAACCTTTTCTTGCAATGACAACATCTCTCTCTGCTTCTCCCTCGGTCGCTCTTATCTATCATATCGTGTCAATCAATAGTCATTGGTCCTATCCCTCTTATTTGTCATATACGATCAGTGCATATATCTATATCATATATTATCTATGCACATGCATCAATATTATATAATCTATATATTAAAGTTATTAATGTGTTCATGCATCAATGTAAGATTTAGCAAGACAGGACATGCAACTTTTAATGTGGAGTTTTCATCCTCCCACCCCAACTGTGGCCCAGTTGGTCATCAATCATTAGTTTTTAATTTAACCCCAACTATTGACATATGATCATCGATCTTTATCTTCCCACCATTATTCATTAATTTAAGTCAATTCACATGTGACTTTCAATAATCATTTAAGAGTGGTCACCCTTTAAATGTTGGCGTAATTCGGTCGATCGGTTACAGACTATAAACGGGATAACACCACAGCCCATATTTAAAGGAAAACTCATCGGTCCACGCTTCTGCACAGGGTATTATATTTTAACTGCCAACCCGTATTAATTAAAGTGTTAATAATCAGCTTTCTTTACTTTTATGCAAATATCACATTTGTTATGTAACAATAGTATAATTTTATCTATAAATGCAATGATCTATAAAATACAAGAAAAGTCTAAATATGCAATATCTTCATAAATTCATAATTTTTATCTTATTCAGTAGAATTTAGAAATATTTCAGTCAATTGCTCATATTGATGACATCTATCACATATCAAAAGTTATGCGATAAAAATTTACTTAAACGAGAGATATAAGCATTTCATCACTTTTAGGAGAAAAATATATATCGAACTCTGAATCATTGAAAATAGATGCAGAGTAAAGGTTGCTTACTACGAGTAGAATAACTTTTCCAATAGAAATGACAGCTAAAAAGCCATGAATGCCCCCTTTCTCTTTCCTCTCTCTTCTCATCTTCCTCTTCTTTCTCCTTTCATACTCTTCTTCCTTCCACGACAAGCCACGAATGGGGATGTCTAGGGTACTTAGTACTTAAGGTTTTGAATTTCATATATATAAAAATATTGTTAATCTCATAGCACCACAATGCTCCAACCCGACACCACATCGCTGCATAATATATTCGAAATTACCATAGAACAAAGCCTCAAATGCCGCAAAGGCGATTTCTGGCACCACTACGCTCACAGACACAACACCACATCGTTCACATGCTCCGCGTCACAGTGCTTCAATTCAAACAAAAAAAATCATATTTTCATTTTTTTACAACATGTATTGGTTTACTATAAGATGGCCATTTTATGTTAGATTTTCCCAATGACTACTCCAAATAACCCATCGTTTAAATATCACCATAATATCTGCTCGTAGACTTTAAATCCTATCATTCACTCCTTTTGGATTATCCTAAATTCTCTAGTGTTATACCTCATCTCACTTGTATATCAAGCAAAGCAACAAAATAGTTAATACCACCTTGTTTGTTGGGTATCACTAAAAAATCCACCAATCCATCCCACAACCTCACATGTGGTTTGGGAGTGTTAGAAATTCTCTTCCCTTCCATTTGGTTTTTTGGGTTTGGCTTTCATCAATGTTCTCAAAGGGAATATATACAACATGCTTGCTACTCACACACAAATACATAATTGCCCACATATGCACCCTTATGTTTTATTTTTCTTGTAAATTTTCTCTCTATGGTCTACATTGTACTTTTCTTGTTGATGTAGTAGGAACATTGGAATTTATTCATTTGAAAAATCATGTAATTTAAATATGGTAACATTTAAGGATAATTGAACTAACCCATTTGGTATAAATATATGCTTTTTCTGGAATTTATTGTAACAACTATACTGATTCTCATATTTGGGCTAAGATTTATAATAATTATAAATTTATAATCTATTAGTGTGGTATGATCAACAGCTTTCTCCCTAAATACATGAGACACGTTTGATCTTCTGTCTGCCTCCTCCTTCACTTATACCTTTAGGACTTTTTCCTCGACTCCTCTTTATCTCACTCAACTCTTAAATCCAATAGTAAAATAGAGAATAAATAATTAGATATCACTTAAGATTAGGAGTACAAACAAGTCAAGTCAACTCATAAGCCAGTTTGAGCTCATGAGTCAAGTTTATCAAGTTTCGAGCTCAAGTTCAAGCAGAATTTCAAGCTTGTTGGATTATCGAGATCAAGTTTGAACTGTGGAAGGCTCGACTCGATTACTCGTTGAGCGGCTTGAATGTCCAAGTGGAACCGCTAAATCGAAGAAAGAAGGGGGAACGGCGGGGGGCAGGTGTGGGCTCCGAAAATTCCATTTTGAATGTATGATCTCGGCCTCTCCACGCCATCGATTTAGTTTTCTGTTAAGTGTTTGTGAAACGATGACGGCAGAGAGTTTTAACGTGATTAGGTTCCGGGAGAATTTTCAGAAGCCAGATTGGGTTTTAGATAAGACACTACCCAGAGATTTCACCCTCATTTTGAGAGGACTTTTTGATCTGAGTTCTGGTTTCCTATAGGCGCAAGCCCTATAGTTAATTACCCCTCCTGATAACAAGAGAGAACTTTCGATTAAGGCTAGTCGTTAAAAGGGACCGGTTGAATAGGTTATAAACCTATCATATAATAGCAATAATTTTAGGGTTTAAATTTTGAATTTAGAAGTTTAAAATTTGAAATTTAGAGTTTATCATCATAAACTTAAAACTGGTGGTGGGGGTAATGAAGACGAGCCCGATCAAGATCGCATGGTTCCGTCGTCCCGGGCTGTCATGATCCCTGGTCTACTTAGTCAGCGGAAGTAGTCGACCCAACCTGACAGAAGGCACCTTGTCTGCAGCCATGGGTTGCTTCATCCAAGAATATCTTGTAGACCTGGGTTGGTATTTGTCTAAGGGGATATATCTGAATCCACCTTAGCTAACAGAGGGCTTTATGCCTATCGAATATACCCTATGATTCATAACTCAAGTGTTTGACGCCTTTAGGGAACATACAGGCTTTGGCCGTGATCGTAATATAATGGTGCCATTTTGCGGCAAAACCACCCGATCAGAGGGCACGTGCCACGTCCCTGTTGGCAAGAGACTATTTGAGGATAAATCATAGTGATACACCTGACATAACATTTTCTCTTTGTGAGCTGAGGTTAATTTCAAATTTATCACCCCCGACAAACGGTTGCGGGAGGTGGATGATTTTTAGTTTTAAGTTTTTAGATGATAGATTTTATTTCAAGAATTTAGATTATTGTTTGATTTAAGATTTGACCCCTCCGGTTGAAATTTTCGATCAACACGACCATCATCGGGGTGAC